>NC_042494.1:144177849-144182177 GCF_005508785.2 Acyrthosiphon pisum
AAAATAAAAATAAAACTATGACATAAGCCAAGGAGGGGGGGGGGGGGGTCCGGGACCCGGGGTCCACCCCCCCTGGGTTTGCCACTGCTGTATAGGTACTATATATATATAATGTATAATGAGGTTTCTTACTTTTATTGTCATCTGGTCGTCGTCGGTATAATAGTAAACATTTGGAATCAGACGAGTCAGCCAAATCGATTTCCGTTTAGGATTTTTGAAAACTTGAAAGCGTACAAAGCGTATATAGGCACGTGTGGCGTCCAATGGTTGTCCGGGCGACGGGTCCGCTTCGACTTTCGATGACGAATGCGGATAAAAATTGCACAGTTGCGTGCGCGCACCCCTCAAAAACGTTCGCAACTAATAACAATGATCGTTTAAAACAATTATATTATAATGTGTAACGCGATGACGAGACACAGAGACTGTATAATAAAATAACGCATTTCTTTCGACAATTGTAACGATTTGCAATATTTGCATTCGATTTCTTGTCGTGAACGCGAGTAAAAATAAAACGACACTATAATCTAATTTCCAACGTCATATTATAGTCATGCGAGCATTATAAGTATACTGCCTACTTGCTACCTATAT
The DNA here is from genome assembly GCF_005508785.2 of Acyrthosiphon pisum. Taxonomy (NCBI): domain Eukaryota; kingdom Metazoa; phylum Arthropoda; class Insecta; order Hemiptera; family Aphididae; genus Acyrthosiphon; species Acyrthosiphon pisum. The sequence continues at coordinate 144,178,450 of NC_042494.1, forward strand.
AATAATCGTGACGACGTGGGTGGTCGTCAACCATCGTTTTGAGCTTTCGTAAAATTATTCTGAAAAAAAATATTTTTTTATGTATCATTATTCATTATATGCCAACCATCTCTAAAGATTAGCCATGCTGTCATAACTAAATACACCAGATTACGCACTGGTCACAACCTAAGTACTACCATAATATACCACTCACCCAATTATAATTATTATCCTATAGGACTCAATTAGGACTCGTATTCTACCCTACTAAACCACGGCGGGGCATTTGCAAATATCAACATTCGCTTCTCAATTGTCCATATTTCTCTTAACATAGGACTTAATTAAAGATATTTTTTTCCACCCTTGGTATCAACCCATCTCTTAATAATGCTCTTTCAGCCAATAATATAATTATAATAATTAAACATGTTCTTAGTTTTATATTACAGACGGATCTAAGAATTTAATAGTGTGAACTTTACCAGTATATTTACTTGTTTTTTGTTAATCTTATAATGATTATGCGTAGGTAATAGGTATGTTAATTTATGGTCGAAATACAATCATTTTATGTTAGAATGTCAATAAGGAAAAAAAATGCAAACGACGAAAACGTTTTACTTCGCAACGTTCGCGTAGGTTTTGTGTTCCTTTTTTAGAGAAGATGAATCCTGGAAATCAATATAAATCTGACTACCTAACCAATATTGTATTATTTCATCGTTTTGGAGAAAGTGTATGGAATAATGATCAAATACATTATTGTGATAATTATTGTTAATCATAACATTGCATATTTAATTTATACCTTCCACAAGCTACACACTTCTTACGTGACCTGAATTATAAAATATTAAACTGCAAGGTCAACTGTTTATTACTATATTTATACTGTAGGACGTAGGTATACAAAATACGGTTTAATAATATTTTGTCTTAATATTTTTGTACTAAAGTGGAGCGATTGGTAGAATTGTATTTGAAATTATTGGGTTTTGTTTTACATGAGCAGTTGACACTTTTTATAATAGACAAAAAGTTCGAACTTTAACAAGATCCGTCATAATCACGAAAATATGTAAATTATTTTGTAGTTGGAAATTCATACCTATGTATTGAAAATGTAGTATAGGATACCTCATAAGCGGATTTTACTAGGAATTAAAAAAAGTTTGGCGTAAAGCCACATACATTTTTTATGAGCAATTGAAGCTCAATATCTGAGATAGAAAATGTTCACGTAAAATAACGATTTATTCTTAAATGATTTATGTGATTTTGTCGTAAATCAAAAATTTTATTCGTAAAAACTTGAAAAATTCCACTATACATAATGATATTTTCCAAATATTTAGTTTTTAAGCTATATTTAATATCACGAACCTCTGTAGTCATTCTATTCTATGGTACGTCTGCATTGACTTAAATGTTAATAACAGTCAGCAGCTTATATTATATGAAATTATATTATAATTATTATTATTTTATGCAGGCGATTAGCATAAATTAGCTTCAACCTACCGTACAAATAGAAAAATAAACTACTAATAAAATTATAAATATATGATTAATAAATAATATATATAATATTCTTGGTAATATATATATTTTATAGGTTGACACAATATACTGTCTCTGGTCAAAATCGTTTTTCATATTCAATTTTATGTGAATTAAAATTTAAGAAACTCATTACAATGACCTACTCAAGTTTACTCGACACCTACTATACAGCAGACGTCCCCGTTTTTTTAAAAATTATACTGTTTAATATACAATTAAAGAAAATAATACCTATTATATTATTTTATATGTATATCTCATAATCACTTAATATTTTGTCGAAAATTTTAACTTTATAATATAACAATTCAAACAACTAAAATATGCACATATATAAGATGATATATTTTAAAGTGTAGTATAGGGACAATCAACCGGCAATATACTAAGGCTTAAACAAATTCAAAGGTGCAGCCTAAACAATTTTTTAACTTATGTTATAAAGTTCTAACTTATGTTATACCTGTACTAACCTACTCCTACATTTAATTTAAGAAATAAAACAACTATTAAAAGTAATTGCTTACTTTATTACTCGTGTCTTAAATATATTTTATGTAACGGTATATTTTTTATATTAAAACAAAATATAATTGAACCTGATGTATAATGTTATACCAATAATGGTATACGACGCTGACCATTTTATAATAGTTTAAGTTCTCAATTGGAAAATTATTAGATATTACTTATTGGTTATACTAAATTTTTGTGAATTTACTTAATAAACATTAAGTCTTAACGTTCAATTTTTAAATCCAAAACTCCCAAATCGTTTTAATACATACTTTCAATTGTCAATAAAAATATTATTAAAATTATATAGCTACCTTAATAATTATTGTTTGAGAATTTGGTGTGTGCATTATAATATATTATAAATTATAGCCGAGACAAATATATAGTAAGTAGGTACCTATAAGTAATATGAATTATAGATAAATAAAACAATGTAGATAAACAACCCTATACCAAACTAGAGAATTCAAGTAGAATTATTATGTTTTACTTGAAATTATTATAATCTTATTTATGTTTGTCAATTATTACAGACATACTTATTGATAGTTAATAATTTATTATATTAACGGAGTAATGTGTACTACCAATTATTATACTTACGGACGAGAAACTCAATAGTTACACAATTTGATGCGTTTTATGATGAATTTCCGTAAAAAGATAATATGTCACACAATATTTCAAGATTATAATATTATTATGTTTTTATAACACCGTTAAACCATTGATCAAAATAACTGTTTATTTACTGAAATTATTGTTAACCTTTCATAGAGCAACATTTATAAAGACGCACAAATGCACAATACCTACTATTTATAATTACAATTTATAATTAGTAATTACTATTCATTTTTAAACATAACCCTGCAATGTCATGATTTTAGTTTGGAAAATTTAAAATCTAAAAATCTTGTGTCACGGAGTTTGTCATCACACTCTTCCGAAACGGCTCGACCGATTTTAATGACATTTTAGATTCTGAGTGAAACGATGAATGTATTGATTTTACAATGATGTGTGTTTTTTTTTTATTTTTTTTTTTTATTTTTATTTTATTTTAGATTCTGAGTGGAACGATGAATGTATTGATTTTACAATGATATTGTGTGTTTTTTTTTTTATTTTTTTTTTTATTTATTTTTGTGTCTGTCATCACCTTTTAGGACAGTAAAACTGCTTCGATTATCTTCAACAGTAACTTTTATGATTGGAAAGTGAATCTAGTTGGTACTTTGGGGGGTCAAAAGTAAAAATTTCCCAGTAATTTTCAAAAGCGACGTGAAAAACAAAAGAAAAATTAAGGAAAAACGGGAATTTTTACGCAAAATCGATTTTTAACAAAATCGTTTTTGGTTTTTGGTGTAACTCTAAAACAAATGACCGTAGATATATGAAATTTTCACAGGTTGTTTATATTTGCATTTTCTATACACGGTAAAATTTTGAAAATATTTAGATTTATTTTGAGCTCTTTACGGACATTTTCATTTTCCATTTTTTTTTAGTTTTTTTTCTAAAAATATCAATAAAATTTTATTTGTTGGATAAAAAAGCTTGAAAATTTAATAGAAGGCTCCTAGTATATTGTTTCATCGGCAGATGAAAAATATTAAAAATCGTTAGTCACAGTTTTCTTTTATAAGCACTTAAGGTCA
>NC_042494.1:144183492-144187602 GCF_005508785.2 Acyrthosiphon pisum
AAGTATACCTATAATAGGTATGTCTAATACCTAGACTGACAAATCGTCTCCACTCAGAATCGTTTTTCTTATCCAGTGATATTATATCATTGAATTCAAATTTAATACTATCCATTATACAGTAACCCACTTGTAACCTACTGTACAGCAGAGCGACATACACTTACCCGCCTTTTTTTCTATACAATTTATAAATATAAATTAAATAAATAAATAAATATTTAATATCAATCAAATTTAGGCAAACTTTTTTTTTATAAGCATTTAAAGTTCGAATTTCGACAACATTTATCAAATTTAAAATTTAATAATGAGAATAATATGTAAAATATTTTTCACGCTCATAGGTACAACCCGGGGAGGTACTCAAACAGGAATATTGAGATTTACAGAAAAAAATGTTGTTTATTAATGGTTGCTATAATATTGGTTATAGAAGAAATAATTAGTATAAATTACTATTGATTATTTGGTTGCCATTGGCTAATCGGACAAATCAGGTGTAAGCATGAACCAAAACAAATGTTCAGACATTGCCTACTTGATATGCTGTCATACTTCGTCGGATTGCCTACCAGGAAGGTTGAGTCGCACCCAAAAAGAGTTGAACAATCACAATTTTCTAAAGTTGTAATTTTTTATGGGCAACGAAGTACGCGGTATCAGCTAGTAAAGAATAGATATATCTATATCTATATATATCTAGATATACGTCGTGGGTGTTAAAAAAAGTAAAGAGTGGTATAAAGTATTTGAGGTTGAATTTTTATACAGGGGATGTTGTAATATCGCATTGGTACCATACCTATACTTATATTGATTACCTAATGATTACTGATTACCTAGTAACATATTGCACTTATAGTTATTACTTATTACTTATTACTTACTAGCCGGCCCGTCACAGCTTCGCCCGTGCAGATTGGCTGTTTATTTTGCCTTCGGACGATGATATTTATAATTTTTTATTCAAATTATTTCGTTAAATGTGATCGGCAAGTAAATATAAAAAACGGTTAGTGAAAACGTATTGAAATATTTCTAGCGATATTATTGATAAATTTATTTTTATTAAAAATAGCTGATCCCGTGCACTTTGTTGCCCGTTAAATGTACAATGTACCAACTCTATATGACTCAGACTTTGTTCAATTCGTTATTTAATATTCGGTGTATGGTGTTCAAAACTTATCTTAACTTTTCCGTTGCCCAGAATAAAAATTCTGATTCGCAGCACTATAATCGGACCCCGTGCTGTTTGTACGTAAGTGTATGAATTAGCTCTAGAGTATCAAAGTTATACCAAGTTAGTCATTTTTACTTAATTCCACCTACGATGGATTAATATAATCAATCAATACAAAATCCTAATCTAACCTAACCGAACTAAAATCCGATGAATAAAAAAAACCAAATTTAACCTTTTTAAAATTAACCTATCTTTTTCTCAGAGGTCTAATCTACACACGAACATTAATTTATATACATATTTATTGACGGATAATAATAATACAAATCAACAAACATCCCCGATTAATCAATAGCAACCAATATATAATACACTATTATTATTTTAATCTGAAACAATAAATATTTTATTATTTAGTATATTTTTTTCTAGACAGAAGGCACCACTGTTGTATTTTTGACATCCATATTTCCTACTTTTCCAGTGAATTTTCCTAAAATGTTCTTTCATAAGACGTTTTTCTTGATAATAACGAACCCAACAAAAAAAGAATTAGCGAAATCGGTTCAGCCGTTCACGCGTGATGCGATGACCAAGGGAAAAAGGGATCCATTTTATATATAGAGATTACTTATGAATTATGATTATAAGATTTGGGCATTATACAAAAGTTAGCTATCTTTTCATACGTATATGTATTATACACATATAGACATATAATATGTTTTAGCTAATACGAAAAAAACATTTTATGACGAAGATCTATCGCAAATTAAATAAGATATTATTTAAGAAGAAAAAGATAAATTTATAAAATATATATTATTAGTACCTATACTATATAATATGCTTACTGCAGGATGGCATCCCATACAGTATTTGGGAAATGATAATATTTTGTGAATATTTTGGAGTGCTTGAATAATGAATATTTGACTAATAATATTGTATAAATATTTTATTCTCATAAAATAATAAAATATTGCACAAACAAGTTAACTTAATATTTTTATAATGTCTCCATGAAAATGTTTTTACAAAATATTTTTCAAAATTGAACTTCTTGGCCAAAAAAAATAAATAAAATATTTCCTTATTATTTACGCAACCTTTTCAAATATTTTGACAACTATATTATTGTTTTCCTGAAAATATTTATACCATAGTTGGGAAATATTAAAATGCTCTGTGGGATATATATATTTTTCCAAACAAATGTATTAGTAATAAAGTTAACCCAGTTAAATGCAAATATTCAGGATGAATCTTCTTGAAAAATTATTTTAATATTTTCATTGACTGACTGGTAGTATTTAATCGATTGCAATAGTTCAGTAATAACAGGTATCTCGTAGCATATATATTATACGATTTAATTATAGCAATTTCATTCAAGATTTTCAAGGAAGAAATTTGAGTTCAAGAGCGTCCAAGAAGTTACATGTGCAATATACAAGCGATACGTATCGGACTCAGACTTCGATACGAGTCGGTACGTATGTACTATTCCATACCGATACGTATCAAATTTTTCTTCTTGAAAATCTTCATTATTTTATTATTCACTATCGATTGCTGCGAGTACCTAAGTAATGGATACACTCCTTTATGTTAATAAACACAATAATCTGTTTTAGAATATACCTATAATCGAATGATATTACTAACTTATTTTACTAATCAGTACCTAACCAGTTGAAAAAAAAAATTTTAATGCTTTGATCGTTCGCAGATCTAAATTGAGATTTGTGATTTGTGAATTGTAACACAATCTAACAGTGTAACTTGAGTTCACTCGTCACGCATAGAACCTATCTTACTGTGTCACTCAAGCCACTTGGAATTTTCGGTGTATTGCTATATAGAATAATAAAATATATGTATTTTATTTTGGTGGATCACTGAGGCGGCTAAGTATAGTATGATAGAAATCGACTTATCTTCAGACGAAGAGTTGTGTCCCGTAAATTGTTTTTAACAAACTGTGTATGGATGATAATACAATATATCTACGGAATATGAATATATGCACCCCAAAATTTAAATAAGCATAAATAAAGGCCCTTTATACGTTACTTATTTTAGCTACAAACTATATGTTAAATATAGCTACTAGCTATAATTTATATATAAACTATGCAAATAGCGATATGAGTAAAAAAAAACGTTACTGTATCAGTCAATATTTATTTTAATAATAATTTATTGCTATCATATTTTTACTGTAAATTTAAACAATGTTCATACTTTTGCGTATAAAATATTTTCCTTTTTTTTTATCTAAATAAACAATTTAAACGGTTCAACTTTGTTTTCATAAAACCAATAAATATTTATATTATATGCAATACTTCAATACTTGATAAGATCATTTTTTGCATTTATATGAATAGTATTCAATAGTCTCCATCTGAGCGCACGGCAGTGCGCCAGGCCAAGTTACAGCAATGCCAGTGTATCTTTACACGAACCAATTCGCCCTTTTTTTCTAACCCATATATCTCTGTTTCCTCTTAAGATAAACTTTTGAAATTTAAAACACAGATTAACCTCTAGTAGCTTAGGACGCTGTAAGAAAATGAGCTCTTAATATTGTGCCATTTCAAAATGGCAGGATTTCAAAATTTGCAATATTGTTACTGACTCACTCACTGACTCACTCATTGACTGATCATCAAAATTATAAGACACTTCCCGTATAGGTAGAAACGTGAAATTTGGCACAAAGGTAGATTTTATAGTATAATTAAAGGAAAAAATGTAAAAATTGAATTTTTTAAAAATGAATGCCTCCCCAGAGTGTGTATTTCTAAACGTATGAAGTGGCGCGCTTAGCACGTATAAACGTTTACTTTCAAACAGCGTTACAATATGGTAATAAGAAATTGTTTGTAGTTGACTTATATATATATATATATTTA
>NC_042494.1:144188025-144235957 GCF_005508785.2 Acyrthosiphon pisum
TAAGTAGTGGTATCTACATCGCGGCCAAGTCTAGTTTATTCCTCATTCAGAAACTGACCAAGTGTTAAACAATACAAATAAAAGAGAAGTGTTGCTCTTTAATGTATAGGAGTGCATTGAGGTTATGAATTAAAAAATAGCAGACTTGGCCACAATGTAGATTTCACTACTTTGATAGGCCGACTTTTTTGGGAGGGAGTTTGGAACTTGGCCTTTCTTCACTGTAATGTTTTTGTTGGGGTCGATTTTTAATTTAAGAATAAAATATGCGATTAAGGATAACTGATTTATAATAATATTACAGTAAGAGCTGGAAGATTACTAGATCACTAAATCATGAGTGAGGAATCTGGCTTTAAAGTTATTAACAGTGTCTGTGTATACACAAATAATACACTGATGCCTCAAGGCTTTTTTTAATTGTTTAACTAAATTGCCATAATACGGAATCTTAATAAATATTACGAAACGTTATCTTTCAATAATTATCTTGTCAATACAAACAATCGGATTTGATAATATTCAATGTTTGTCGCTAAAGCTGGGTTCACACTACACCGTGTCGTGTGATTTCGTATTTTTATGTTTATACCAAAATGCAATATCAATGATACGACCTAGTGATAACATAATATTATTTTATTTTAGTTATCACTTTTCCGCACATAAATGTAACCACACCGTCAAAAGTTAAATATATTCAACTATGCGGTATCGTTTGGTAACTACGGTATCTGTGATTATTTTACACGTCACGGTGTAGTGATTATGACGTTGTAGTAGACCACAGTAATAGGTAGGCAGGTAGCTATTGGTTAAAGGTAAGGATAATAATAATATTATCAATAAATATTAATGATAATAATTAATTCACAATAATTAATTTTCATGATTATCGTTCACTATTTAATGAACTTACAGTTACAACCATAACTTTCCAATGAAAAAAAAAACAATGAAATTATTATTGTGATTATTAGGTAGGTAAATGTATAATAATATTATATTATCATATTGTAATGGATACTGTATTTATTTTAAATTAATTCATATTATAACCTTGAGTAAAAGAATTTTAATATTATAATATAATGTGTTTAATTTATAGCTTGTCAAAACAGAATTTCCCATGACTAGGTACAATGAGTAATGACTAATGACTAAAGACTAATAATATAGTACTTATGATATTGTATATCTAATAATGGAATATTTATTTATTTATTGGCTTGGCTATTTGGTTATAGCATTATTTAATTGCCTAATTAATTTGTAGGTATATAAAGGTATGTAAGTAGTTACCTATGTAAAAAACAATTGTCGGGAAGAGGATTAATGAATCTTATTATTCAAAACTTGTATCCTTATATAAACGCAACTTTGGTCGAAATTAGGTAGTTAACAGTTACAGAATTAAGAGTATATGTCATAAATTATAACACAATCTCGTCCCTTGGTCGCTTAAGATTATCCGGAGAAGTAACAAACCGCGTGCGAGAGGTTAAAGCGGAATATCGAGCGTTTAATAATTATTATTATTTTTTATATTTTGTGGTGTAGGTAGTTGAAATCTAAGATTGTGTTCTAATGGAAAAGTATTCACTTACATCATATATTACACTGTATGTGATACTTCGGGCATTCTGTTAAAAAAGCACAAAGTAAAATCCACAGAGAATATTATGTTATTTTACAGGATAGGAAAATTGAAATTTAATTTTACGTGATTTTCGTAGTGCGTAGGTTTTTACAGTACCTCTACATATGACATTTAATTTGTGATTTAACGTTCTTTTGCAGAAATCTTACTGTTTAACGCGTACAATATTTTAGTCAGTGTTACACGCTAAAAAAACAAATTTGCTGAAAAAAATACGTCGAAAAGATCCACGACGTTTCAGTTTTCACGTTACGGAAGTGCAGCGGTGGCGATTAACCGCACCCGTAAAAGATGTACACAAAACAAAAACCCATACCCGGTATAATATATACCTATATTTATTGCATATTAATACTACCGCGGCTACCACTGTTCTGTAGAAAACGGTCTGTCAAAAACATTGTCGGTCGCTAAAAGTTCGTCTTGCACGCACGATAATATCCGAAATCCGCGGGTACGCGTTTCTCCGGCGGCGGCGTCGTCATTTGTCTTACAATAATAATATTATGTCATTGTTTCGTAGATTATTATAATATAATATACGCTTATTTTTATTATTTTATTCCCCGGCCAACGTCATTCATGTACCGCACACATATATACCTACCATAATATTATGACGTATAATGTTTTATACTTTTCGTTTTTACTCGCGCACATGACAACGACGACCATTTGGAAACCGATGTCTGGAACATTTTCCCGGGAATACGATCAATTCGGAATGATAAAATTACGTTTTACCGCCCCGGGGTCCGCAGGTTATGTGCACATTCCGCAGGGCGTAACCGTTTTCCATAAAAGTTTAGCCACCCGCCGCCGCCCCCGCGTATATATAATATGTATACAGCCGCCACCGCTGCCACTACTACACACGCTATACACACTATTGATCGTCGCCGTCGTTTTTACCCTCGCGTGCCCCGACCACCCTCCCCTCGTACTCCGCCACCGTGTGATTCGTACCTACCCCGCAGTAAGAAATCTACCACCACCGAACCTCCCCAAACCCACTCGGATTCTGTGTAAGCACCGGCTGACAACCCCTCCTCAATATTCTCCCGTAATTTTATCTCGCACACACGCACAAGACGCTCTCGTGTGTGTGTACAGGGTTTTTATAATATGGATTTTCCCCCGCCGGGCTAAAAAGAAGGCTACCACCGCGCCGGTTGCAGGCGTTTTTCCACTACCCGTTTTGCGCCCGAAAATCGAACGTGGAGTGGCGAAAAATTTACCACCTACAATTATAATTGCACTGCGAATTATACTGCTGCTGCTGCTGCAGTCGTGGTATTATAATAATATTATCTGCACAGCGAGCATATACGATGGATTATTAGCGTGCCGGCGTGTGCGGAAACGAAAAACGAAAAATAAAAAAAAAACCAAACTTCTTTTACGGCTTTTTTTGTTTTACACCAATAATGTAAGTATTAATAATAATAATAATAATATTATTATCGTCGACACACGCGGCGGTTTTTGCGGTTTATTATGTATACACGCTAAAAGCTCGTATATATGGAGCTTATATATATATATATATACAACGATGAAGACGACGGTTTCTGTGTACACGATGTCGCGGTATTGGGTACTACATTTATAGGTCTGTATAAAAAAAAACACAAAACTTTAACGTTATATCGCGTGATTTGCCCCGAAATTATACGAGGCGCGCACACACACATACACCGCTGTACGACAAAAGCATACCGCACCTATACCTGGGTACGTGTATACCCACCTATTATGCGTAGCTGTAGGCAGTGGTGGATTTGACGGTCACTTAGTTGGAAAATGCCGACCGGAGCACCTCTCCTATAATACACTGTATAGGTACTGGGGCCCCCCTACACTATAGGCAGTATTTTTTTTTTAATTTCTACTTCAACACAGTAAATATAATAAATACAATAAATATTGCAACATCATTTACCATTGTTATAGATTATATTAATAAAAACAACAATTTTGTACTACCTACCTATACAATTTTGTTACTGGTACATTTTGTACGAGGCCCCCTCTCATAGATTGGTCAACTTCATTTAAACTTTCGAAAACAAGGTACACTATATAATTAAACTATGCATATTTTTGTATTTTGTTTACGGGACGTGAAACTAGACTATTGGATCATCAATGATATCCCACCGACATAATTCTAAAATATGTTTAGGGTACTGAGTAATGTAGATAACTAAAAGTTATAGAGTGTACCCATTTTTCGAGAACACTCAGTATATACCGCGAAGAACCTTCTCTTCGAGTATGTATACAAAACATACTCACGTCTCGCAATCACACGGATTCTAGTACGCTATGGTTTTACGTGAATAATATCTTACACGTCAATTCACGGCACCAATGACGGATCATGTGTAATTTTATCGTCATCATTTCTGCACTTGTTTGGTTTTTTTTTTATTTATATATAGGTACAAAGAAAATCATGAAGAATTTTCGTTATCGAATAGGAATTTACAAATTCGTGAAATCTTTTTCGTCGGGAACTATTTGGCTACCGACAAACAATGGATGGGAGTCCTTTTGAATCGCACAGACTAGGCCCTGCACAAATTTAGAGAAACACTAATGCCTATTATAAGCGGTGTTGACATTTCTTTTTACCTATAGTCCACGCCAACATCAGTCCACGTTACCCTTGCAGCCACTCATCCGAGTGTGTAGGCACGCGTTTTGAGGGATTTCGTTCATGTAATTTAATTAATAATAATTGGAGACGATGGTCTAATGCACACCATATTTTTAACCACAACTCTTTTGATACAGTCACAAATTTGTATAAAGTGGAAATGAATTTGTATTGTCGAAAACGGGAACTATTGCGGAGATTTACGTATTTGTATTCAACGGGAGCCGTTTGAAAATTTACCTTTTTGTAAATCGGGAGCTGTAAATGGGCTAGAGGCGACCTAGAAAATTGTTGCAGGAAACCCGATTTCAACTAATGATTAACCATCAGTCAAAGTTTGGTTCATAACAGCACCGTTTACTACGGAATTTCTAACTGATAAGATAAAAAATCTTACAATTTTACCTGTGCAGAACCTATATGGGTACAACAAATTACATAAGTAATAGGTAGATGTAGATGTACATAAAATATATAATGCATACAATTCATCATAGGTCAACTGAGCTTATTACATCGTATTACAGGTAGTTGGTATAAGTTATATTTAATTTGGATAAATTTGATAAATTTTAATATGAGACGAATATTTCGTATTTGAGAATAATTCAATGTAATGTAAGTCTATATCTTATTAGATTCCAATTATTTTTTTTAACCTCAGTAAAAATCATTATTCATTACTATATATACCTTTTTTTCCCCCATGGTACGAGAACCGGAGGGGGGACTGCGTTAGCATTACGTCCCCTCCGGCCCCCAACGTTTATTGTTGCAATAACATACGTGTAGTAGGTACTAACAACAATGGTAGACGTTGATTACGCCCTCACGACCTGGCAGGCTTTCCAAGTTCTGAGGGCCTGCAATGAATAACAACAAAAAGTAAATGTACAGGAATATACAAAAATGAACAAGAAATATACAAGTATATAGTATATTTACTATATTATATACCTATCTGAAACACAATTTTCAAAATTGTACAAGGGGCTTGCGAGATCCATCCGTCAAATCCATCTACGATTTCACGTTTAGAACTTGAACTTTTCTACGACCGATAAAACGGAAACGCTTATACCTGAGTATTCTTTAACACAGTTACACACTGCCGGACCATAACGCTGTGGCGTGCGCAGATCGAGGATATTTATTCGTTTATAATCGATTCCGGGCCGTCAGTCGTGACGCGTCGTTGAGTAGTGGAATGCAGATTGAAGTGATGGAAATTGCAGGGGCGCAGTCGAAACATTCGATTCACGATTATCTACATGCGCAGCACTCGATAGCATCAAACGAGTTTTGGACGTTTCAGTCATTGTACAGTATTTTTTTTTATATAGTGTCGGATAATTTTTTCCAACCTCGAAACGAATAACGATTTCTATTTAGACATAGAAATAACCAATAAAATATTTTAATCTCGAATTATTTTTTCATAGAACAATTTTTTTTATATGTTCAACTTTTTATTAAAATGTATGCATAGATAATATACTTCGTAATTCATGCAATCATGCATAATAAAAACGCAGGAAGAGTTTAATGTTCATATCACAAAAAATGTTATTTTCTTGAATTTCGACAAGCCCAAAGGATCAGCACAACGGGTCCGACATTTTACTCAAATTCAACTCCATGTCCTCATTTTTGCATCGAAATAAAATTATATTTTCAACACACACACACGTGTATAGGTACCTATATATTATATACCTACACGTTAAGCTTATATATTCAGGACCGTCAAACTCATTTCACTAAAGAACAAAATTTACTGCTACAAGTATACACATTGCACAGGGTAAAAATTATAAACGCTTGACAATTCCGTCGGTTTCTGTAGTTAGTACTAAAATTTGTTGTCTGCAGCGATATTTAAAATATTGTGTTCTTTCCATAATAATACGAAACGACGACTGTGTATAAATATCTATAAACAACCGTTAATCTGTGTCGAATCTTAACTATTTTATAAGCATGTAACATATTTTATAAATACCTACAGACTCGCGCCATGTACCTATAGACACACGTGTATACAGCACAATTATGTGCTTACGTCGGAATGTGAACACATTTACTGCGCGAGCCAAGAGACCGTTTCTTATGCACAAGCTCTTATTATATATATATATATTATTAAAAAAAAACTCGAGAACAAACACACAAGGTGCACCACACATCATATTAATATCTAAGTAGGTTTATAACGTGCTACAATATATTATATTATTATCACACAAGCGTTTCTTAATTGAATGTTTACGTATAGGATATACGTATTATATTATTATGATATTGTTTATTGCGGCGCCACGTAGTATTTATTTTTTTTCTAAGAGCTCCGATACTTCAACACTGAGAACACGTTGACAATTAAGTATCGCAGTAGGTACTCGTATTAAACACGATATAAATATTAAATATACTTTCGTCTCCGCATGGGTTTTCTGTATATTATTTAAAAAAAAAACTAGATACACTACGCATAATATTTAGTTGGATCGAATATCGATATCTTCTGATTGAAATTTAACGAACTATTTGTTGTTTTCCTGCACAGGATGTAAGTGCGGCATTTTAAGCGATTGCTTGCACATCGTGTGAATCGCAATTGCGCGCGCGCTTCGGGTATTTTCTGCGGTGAAATGGTTTTCATAAAGCTCGTTTTAGATTCGTTCGAATTCGATTTAATACTATACCATAATATAGTTTAAAATAATAATATCATATTAAACGGAGAACGCATAGAGTCTATAGATTCCGGTTTGCAGACTATAATTTTATATAGTCGTATTACACGCTGGTCTGGAATTCACATACATCGTAATATCATCGTTAAAATAGATGAATTTCAAAAAATATACGTATTATATTGCACTGAATTTAAGCTTATTTAATTGTCAAAAATAAAAATAAATTGTACACTTGAAAAACAAAACATTAATATTGTTTAAAACTAACATTTCGATTATTAAAAAAAAAAAAAAATGAACAATAGCCTACAGTGTTGCACTACTCTTATTATGTATTTACAGATTAAGTACATCCATTAAAATAATTTACGATATATATACGCATATGTAAACGTGTATATATATATAATATATATTATCGTAAACACACTACGCTAAAAACTGCATACACTAGACAGAGAAAAAAAGTCAACGTTTCATTATTATATATAAGTAATAAATATAGTTAAAAAATATTAGTCTTAGCAGATCGAATTTTCACACATTATATTATAATTTATAATATTTATTTATATAATTATGTTCATTAATGCTATTTACGTATTTGTCTTTCGTTTTATAACTTTCACTTAGCGTTACGGTTTAAATTGGTGTAAAACAACAAAATATATTATTTTTAACAATAATGACGATATAAGAATATTAATATCATATTTCCATATAATATAATCAGACAACAAAATATTTTTGCTGAAAATGATTTTTATTAAATTATTTTAGGAATTCTATGTCGTTTCGATAAACTTTTGACAGTCTATACAATTTTAAAAAAACCTACCCTGAATCTATAATTACGTATATATGTGGATATAAACAAAAATCGTTTCCAAAGTATGTCTCTGATGGCCTTAAAAATATAATATGCATAAACGCTTATTAGGTACCTATATATTATGTTAAATTACAATATTTTAATACGTATATAATTTTTAAAATTATTCAATCAATCTAAATAATAGTCTAATCGTTTGCGATAAATGTCTTAATATCTATAGAAGCTGTTTACAAATTTTGAATTTTGGATAGGCCTAAAATATATATTTTAGATTGTCGAAATTACGACCGATTTATATAATAGGCGTAATAAAAAAAATATATATATAGAGGTATATCATACAAATGAAAACAAAACAAAATAATAATAATAATAATAATAATAAAAACTTCAGTAGGTATACAAAAAAATAATTAAATAGACATTAATTGAATAGTTTATTATTATGTTTAATCATTAATCTCAAGAAAGATTGTAAAAATAAATTAAATATTAATAAAGCATTAATCTAGATATATATTTACACAAGTGTCGGGAGGAAATACTTTACTCGGTAAACAACAGGATGTATTCGGTATTATTTTCTTTTATGTATTTAACTCGTTAAATAAACCCTACACGATGAAAACTATAAACAAACAAATTATATTATAATATATTACGCTTAATGATAGAAGTAAAGAAACAATATTTATCTAGGAATATGGTCACAAAAAAGAACGAGCTAAACGATATCATCGTGGTAAATGTATTAAAAACTAAAAAAAAAAATAAAAAATATCGATCACAACGTACGGGGTAGAGGAAAATAATAAAATAAAAACGTAATAGATATGAACGAAAACGCTTCGGTGACAATAACGTATACAAACTTGAACCAGAAGAAATCGGCGAAAAATGCGCCGTTCGGAAACTTAAACGAAACGAAACGAAAAATGATATCGAACAGGAAAAAATAAAAATGAAAGTCGTACACCGAGACACATGTTATTATATGGCACATACGCTCCCGAATCAGACATAACAAACAAAAAACATAAATGGATAAAAAAAAAAAATCGTGTCATTACAAACGAAACAATATCATGTATATATATATATATATATTATATAGGTATGAGGTACATAATAATATAGTATGATAATAATAATAATAATACTTGCAAAGTATAGGAACAACGTCGGCCGCCGTTTGAAAATACCTCGGGAAAATGTATTTAAAAAGCGGGCGCCCCGGTGCAGCGATATCCGCGAGTAGGTACCGAACAAATAGTACAACCAAGCTGTACCCGTGTGGTCGGATTGGGTGCGGACTAAAAAAATATGAATAATTTCCCTCCACGCACCGGTTTGGGGTTTGTACATGGCAATGGAAATCTGTCCGATTACGGGTAGGTACTGCAGGTATACCTCTATACAGTATAACCCTCGACACCGACAGAACGTCACAATTATATTTTCGCCGTCGTCCGACCCGCGATTCCGTTGAGGATACCGGTCGTTTTTGACGTACACATTGTTTACGAACGGATTTTTTTTTATACTTTTGTGCGGGCGCGCGAATCGCGTATACGATATTATAAATTATATTATTATGTATTATCAGAATGTGTCAAACAATAATTTGTCGTAAAACGAAGAATAAAAACAAAAAAAAATAATAAAATAAAGTAATCATCATATTATATTATTATTATAATAATATTATCAATATAATTTAAAGAATATACATAGAGAAAGCAATCGCCGCGCAAAGCAACGGATGTGATAACACTTATTGTATCGTGGAATCGTAGAGCGCCGGCGATCGAGGGAAGCGATTTTTTTAATTCTCTCGAATCACCAGTGTTTGTTTTTTCTCGAATATATTAATGTAAAATATGAGTAAGAAAAGGACAGTGAAATGTAGGCCTACGAATATGAAACTCGCGTCGTTTCTTGTATTGAGAAAAATAGGTACTATTTTTTCAAAATATTTCTTATAAGTTAAATTTTTTTTGCCATTTTTTTTTTTAGTCATTAATATTATAATTAGGTATTATTTAAATTAAGTCTATGAATGTAATATATTATATAATATGTAAGAATAGTTTGTATATAGATAAATATATATTATAATATATATTTATAAATTATTTACGTATTTTTCGAATCGAAAGAGAAATTCTATACAATTGTCGCGAAACAATAACAATAATAATCATGCGACACGTTATTATAATATTAATCATTATTATTATCATTTATATCATTACTCTATTACTGTGCGAAACGTCGTCGCGCGATCGATCGCACTGTTTACGTTTTGGCCTTGAGCATGTCGGCGGACCCCTTGTCCAGGCCGCCCATTTGAAGCTTGTGCTGTTCGTGCGACATCTGATGGTGTGACATTTGCTGTTGCTGCTGCTGCTGTTGCTGTTGCTGCTGTTGCTGTTGCTGCTGGTGCATCCCGCCACCACCGCCTCCCACGTCCATTTTCGTGTGATCCTGCTTTTTAGCCTGCTCGTCCCGTTCCCGGCGGGCCTGCTCGTTGATCTCCTTAACGGCCCGCAACTCCTTCTTGAGTTTCATCCGTCTGTTCTGGAACCAAATCTTGATCTGGCGCTCGGTCAGGCACAGGGCGTGCGCGATCTCGATCCTCCGCCTCCGGGTCAGGTAATGGTTGAAATGGAACTCCTTTTCCAGCTCCAGAGTCTGGAATCTGGTGTACGTCTGCCGACCGCGACGACGCGGACATCCGTTCGGACCTGTGGACAAAAAAAATGACAAACAGGCGCTCGTTAAACGTTCTACAGAGTGGTGGTGTGCTTATACATTATAGGCGGAGCAATATCCGCTCTTGGCTCTGACACAATTCCAGACAATCCTCCTATATGTAGAGGACTGAATGGAAAGTGGCGTAGAGGATTGAATCATTTAAATCTTAACTAACCCGTCATTCGGGGAGAACAATATCATTTAGACTAATCAATTTATAGTGTCGCCATTGGGTGGCTGATTTTTCGTATGTGTCAATAGGCATATCACATTATTATAACTGCACACATGGTTACTGCTAATAATGAGTTAACAATGTACTGGACGATTGATCGCGAGTTCAAAACGAATGTGCGCAATAATAGTGTACGGTGTATAATTTGAGCTTGATTGTGTCAAGTTCTAGTGACACGCCTTGCAGTGTGAATAACACCGAAACACCGGCGTGCATCAGGTCCGGATCGAATAGACTTCCTAACCCATATCGCTGGGCCGCGTAACATTTTGGTCATTTTAAGAACAAAAAAGTTGGCATAGTTTTTTTTGGACGTAGGTGACACAACCGAGCTGGACTAACAATATCCAGGTATTTAATAAGAATATTAGTCGATTAAATCATTAAATATTGTGACCAAATCCGACAGTTAAATTAGATTTTCCGCTAAAAACGAGTACAGAAAATATAGCCACTCGGACGACCTCGAGACCTATACCCCTACAATGACTATCGAGGCGCGTACACCAATAACTATCAATTTTCACCGGAAGGCGGAAACAGTGAAAAACTAACGTGGTCATCACGCCCAAATATACACACATGTTTACAAAACAAACATGAGTATAATATTATGACGTGTATTTTTTGATAGTATACCTCGTATACCGGGTTTAAACACCAAACGCCATCGTCGTTTTCTCGTGTAAAAATATTACCCACAGTTAATCTACACAGACTTTAAAGATTAAACACGTATGCCACTCGTTTAGATACGAGGTATAGAAAGATTAGTACTCGGTAATATAATAATTATATATAGTTTTATATAATTCGTAACTATATATAGGCATTATCTGGAGAATCAGAAAAACAAAAACTGATAAAGCGTCGAAACTGAATTATAGTTTATGTTTTATAAAATGTGTTGTTTAGGCTATAATATTATGTAATAAGTAATTACACGTAACATGCAACACAAGTACCTACGTGTTTTCATTTATTTATTCATATGGATATATGTAATATTGTCCAGTTGGTTGGCAACATTATTACACACTGAGTTATATAAAATCTCTATATTATAATATATTATATAAATATAAAATGATTATATATATCCCAGTTGCAGTACCCATATAAAGAAGCGTGTGTTAATCAGAAGGATGTTCAATTCACAGTGTATAAACAACTACTAATAACAGTGCGATAGTCGTAACAACAACACATGCGGACATTTCGAAATAAGAATTATATTTTGAACTGAGCTGCGTTGTTAGTATACCTATATGATAATAAACTATATTTATCAGCCATTGTTACATGGCAGAATACGAATTGGACGCATTATATATAAAAGTACACGTGATCTGAAACTGTGCTAGGACGTCGCCGTCGGTGGTCTAATGCACGAGATCGATATGAACCAGAAAGACTTCATTGCTGTCTACCTGCAGGTGGCGATAAATTGTTTAAGACCCCATTATTTATTCGGGGCCCACAACGGGGTCGTAAAAAATGTTAGACGTGCAGTGTTCTGTCGTGTACCCACCCATGCGCGTCTATGATTTTTAAGGCCAACGTTTAGCCAAGGACTGCAGCAGTATTAAAGGCGATCAAAACTCAAAAAAGTGACTGTGGTTAGAAAAAGGTCACACGCGCGCTACGCAAGAGCGTACGAAGCCTGCGCAGGTTCGCAGGTTCGCGTATCCTTCGGCGCAGGCCTCTGCAGAGACGAAAAAATCGCTACAAATAAACGATCGATCAAAATAAACAGTATTGCAACAGACACCCGACACGTAGGGGTGGTACGGGGACAAGAGTGGAAGTACCTATTAATACGTATCCATTATTATATTTCGTATAAAATAATATGTCAACTACATAATATTATTATAACATAGAGAGGACTTGTGCACTTGTACGATTATTTACCAACATTACGATATTATTATAATGGGCACGTGTATTATAAGTTATAACTCATTCGCGGAGTTATCTGCAGCAGCAATGTACAGCACGGGTGTTTTGTACGTGTTGAGGTGTGCGACGGCGACAATAATTATTCCAACACCCGCAACCGCGTCCCTGCCACGGCCGCCGCGGATGGCCGTCTCGGGAATTCACCGCGCGCTCTTTAATGGCGCCACCACCAAGGGCGGAGACTGCGGCGGTCGCCATGGTTACGAACCGGGTACACCGCCGAGAGGGTTCTATTTCTCTCACGCGGTCTCTTTCTCGCTCCATCACTCTCTCTCTCTCTCTCTCTCTCTCTATTTTACATTCTCTCGCTCAAATTTTCATATCGGCCGCTTACTGCACGAAAGTATTTTCGTCGTACGCGACGACCGCCGAGTCCGTCTTTCAACGGGCCAGCTTTTTTTCCACCTCCAGATAACCGTATGGTTATATTACACTTTAATTATTTTTATTATTATTTTGGGAAACGCCAATCGCCGAATAAAATAGAACGAAATAGCTATATGTAATCCCAATCGATCGCAGAGGACAAGGTGCACACCAATAACGCTGGTTTAAAATATATTATATCGCCTACCCGGGTACTTACCTACAATACTATAAAATACAATTTTGGATATCATTACGCATGTTAAGCACACTACCACCGATCGTCGTGCGTATAATTTTATTTCGATCCGATTTTAGATTTTATCGCCGTTTATACGCGCGCACCCGACTTGTTTGCGTTTTCGTTGTGTCTACCTGCATTTATTTTACACTGCACCGCACCGCGATCGTAGTGGGTATGGGCATTACAATAATAATATTATGTCTTTTTGCAATAATTTCCAGCCCGGCCACCCAATTAAACGAGTCCGAGTTCTATTTAAAATGTATGTTACCATTATTATTTCGTCTCGCACGCGTTATAATAATACCGCAGACCTGTGTATTAAAAAAAATATATAGATGTATATTCATAGGTACAATACGCCAGAATCATAAACGCGATTAAATTATAGGTAGGTATTATACGTTTCGTCGTCGTCGTCGTCGTCATCGTATGTTATTTTATCGCAGTTAAATTTTCGACGCCCGAGCACGTTTTGAGAATATATTAAAAACGTTTATTATTTATCGACGACGACGCACGCGGGTTATTGTTTAAACGAAAAACTCCCGCGGCCGCAGCATGACATGCAGTAGTCCGTGTTGTTGTGGCGATACGGGTAAATGGGAAAGTATATAATATACCTATAACCTATTATAGAGCTACCTATATCATGAACCATATAACTATGTGGCTACGTGTTATATATTTTTATTGATCCATAAAAGTATATACATATTTGCGTTCAGCAGAACCAATTTTGTGAGTGAATTGACCGATTCATTTTGACTGCAAGTTATTACAATATCTAAATTTTAACATGCACATGTACATATCTCGATTAAAAATTGAAATATATCGTAAAAAACATATAACATTGCAAACTCTTGAAAATAGAGTAAATTTCATATCACGAGTAAAGCGTAGACCTATTTTGGGAAACCGTAAAAAAAATGGATTTCATCGATTTTAGAACTTTTCGAACAGTTTCTTTTATTTTTCGGGAGTATTACTACTTGACCCGTGTCACGATCAGCACGTGCTAAAATCATATTTTCGTTTGAGGACATTTTCTTTCGGAAGACGCTTATCACGGTCGTTTCTGCGTAAACAGGTGATTACTTTGTTCAAAAGAATTATTGTTTAGCATAGGAACTTCCATAATATTTTATATTACATATAGTCAACTATAAATTTATGTATCCAAAATACCACACACATAATATGATAATAATTGTCTCACCTGCAGCACAGAACAGGTTTCGCAAGATTAATTATTATTAATATTACATTTA
Source organism: Acyrthosiphon pisum (assembly GCF_005508785.2). NCBI lineage: Eukaryota > Metazoa > Arthropoda > Insecta > Hemiptera > Aphididae > Acyrthosiphon > Acyrthosiphon pisum. The sequence continues at coordinate 144,202,720 of NC_042494.1, forward strand.
CGTATAATAATTTGCGAACATTTACAATAATGTTTTTCTACATTATTTTGGTACAATAATTTCGATTTACAGTTGCTGTCGTTGTTATTATTAAACATAATATCTTTCTAAAAACTCTTTAATGTAACAGTAGGTATATGAAACAGTTAAATTAATTCAAATCGAGACGTAAAACCACATGTCTCCCGCAGCATGCCGTCTCTCGGGCAAAAAAATTTAAAAAAACAACAACACAATCACGGACGTCCGCAATAAAGTTCAAACCGTATTAAGTCCGTTAAGGCATACTACCTACCAATGATCACAATTCTTTATGACGGTATTTTATATACTAGTTTGTTTATAAATAACAGATTTCAACAAAAGCAAAATTATTTGATATTCTAGTATTTTTTTTAAAAAATGTACCTAATTAATTATCCGCTGTACGCGACCGTACAGGAAACACGACCTTATAGATTTATAATAATGATATATATATATACGTACATACAAAGTACATTATTATTACAACACACGCAATACGTGTTCCGGTTTACTCGTGTATATAGTTTTCTCGGTTCGACTGATTTAAAACGAAAAATAAAAGTCGATTTGTTTGCACGTCGGACAACTTCTGTCGTCAGATTATTTTAACGTTCCCATATAATAATATGCTGGCAGCATCAGACTGTACATTACGTAAATAAAATTATATATATATATATATATATATATCATATTATTCTGTCCCCCACCCACCACCGATCTTTGCACAGTAAACACATGACGCGGGGCCGCGGACCGAACTAACCGAGAACTCTATTTACATAATAGTTTTTTTTTCCCGAACGTTTTCTATATCTGTGTACACGAATAACTACAACATATTATTATAATATTATGTATATAGAAACAGACTTCAGCGAGGTGGTCGTAAAACGATATACACTGCAGCAAATCGAGTTGATCAAAGATTCGGAACGACGGATGATAACGATCGCTGTCGTCCGAAATAAAATTTAAACAATCCGAGAGAACTTAACTAGATTTTTGATGTTATTATAATAATAATATTATATACCTTATACCAGATCTACTTAGGTACGAAATACTATAAGTATAACGTAGAGTTTCTCTACTCGACGACGACGAATGTGTGAGCGCGCGCGGTGACGTCGTTTTATAGTTCGGGCGGGATTTACGAAGCCAATTTTTACTACGTCATATAGGTAGGCACAATAATAATATTATGATTATATTATAGCGACAATCGTATTTTGAACGACCGTCGTGCAGCCAGCCTTGTTTTGAGACGATAGCGCGTAACTGCGTACGATCGAAAATATGTAGTAAGTACGTCGGAATTGACTTGGCGCACGTATATTGTCTAGAAAAGTCTAGAAAGACGTTCCCGAAATGCGTGTACCTATTACCTAGGTACTTATTACGTCCTATTATAAAAACGAATGGATAATAATAATAAATAATAATAGCAACGATGAAGATAAAAACAATAATAATTATTCGTAAGAGTTAAGAGTCATTCAACGACGATAACCGAACGAAAAGTACGCGTTTATAGCGTGCGAATGTTATTTGCGAATTGTTACTGCTGCGTAACACGAGTTTATTTTATTTTTACATCTATAATGACTAACTCGTGCGTATGTGGCCCATGTTTATATATATTTAATACAGCCGCAGCCAACGTTTTATTTCAATAATTTTACATAAACCCACACGTAGAGGTAGGTATATAATATGAAGGTACTATATACGTATATAGAGTATGCAGTAATACTATTAGCGATAATAATATATCTACGTCCAACATAGTAGACGGTAAACAAAAATATGTTCCAATATTTCGTTCTAAATACGAGTAAATAAATTGGTAAATCACGTAACGATACACCTATACATTATGACTGATGTGCTTATAAGCTATGCGTATAGATACTATAAAAACGTTTGTTGCCAAAAAATACCAAATTGTGTCACGTATAATAATATGTAATTGGGATGCGCAGAATAACAAACAATAAAGATAATATAGTGTATAATATATGGTTGTACCGAAAAGAGAAGAAAATAAAAATAAAAAAAATAAAAACATTTAATATTATTTTTTCACATTATTACTGTTCGCACATACAATCAATCTAAATACTAATTTCGAGCGTTGTGTGACGGAACTTTGACGTCACGTTAGGTCGTCGACGTCAAGAATTTTTACTATTAATATTACTTTATTTATTATTCATTTGTCGTAATTATCGAACCGCATTTTTTTGTAATTATAATTACCTGCGAGTTGAATAATTTTGACGATCGTAATATTTTCCGCAGTTGTAAGTACCTATAATATGCGATTAGGTATTAAAAAATATCGAATTACATTCTGCGCATAATATTATAATATAATAGTACCGACTACCGACACTAATACCTATAACACATTTAATCCAACGTTAACGGTATATCGACATTTAAATGACTGTCGACCTAACCAAACAACAATTACAAATAGCAATCACTCGGAGCTTATAGGTATTTAATATGTCGATTAAAAGTCAAATTTCATGGTTGGGAAACATCGTGTCTCAATAAACGTAAACACATCAAATGTCTATTTGAGACTGTAATATAAATTGACTGTGGGTAATGTTTTATTAACGATACACGACATTATTATGGTATACTGCCAGTAAACGATAATAATAATTGATGGTCGATATACCGTATAACAATAATTTAACAACATGATGGCTGGCAATGCTGCGCAGAGTTCAACGCATGCCAAACTATACGACCAACCACCTCTGTTTTTAGATCGAATTTATTATTATACGTTTCCCTTTTATAGATACCTACACTCACGGCATTATTAACGTCAGGTGTGTAATTTTGTGCGACCTAATCCGGACTTAAATCTTCATATACAGTGGAACCTCAAAATGTCAGTCTCAATAGACCAAAAAAAAAATCGACATATTGAAACTTTGCCTAAGTAATTTAAAATAATATGTGAATGAATCGGGACTGACAACAAAATTCGATACTGAAACAACGAGATCCCAAGGTTCCACTGTATTACCAATAATATCGACCAATTGCCTTATCTATATACAAGGATATAACATTCGTAGAAACTTTAAAACATAGTAGCCTGCAGTAATATTATTAATTATAATTGCGAAAATCCATATTATTACCAATTTATTATATTTCTGATAAAGATATTTTTTGAACAAAATTTATCGATTTTCCGCCAGTCAAGATTAACTCATTTTACAAATAAATAAACGCGACAAGCGTTGTAGTCGTCACTCGTCCTATATTATTGTTATATATTTGAGACCACGCATATACACGTATCAGTGTATAACGACTTCACAGTGGAGTCACGTCCGCGTAAGTACAGTACACGCACGCAATTATTATATTTCGGTGCCATTAAATTTAACGGTCGCAATAATGATAATAATGATGATAAAAATAATGATAATAATGCGATAATAAAAATAATAATAATAATAATAATAATTTAGTCGTAGCGGCGCGGCGGCGGCGGCGGCAGATGCGCCTAGCAAAGAGAACGCGATAAGACACAACCGCCGGCGTTTTCTCGAATACGATATCATTATTATATATTTTACCTTATATTATATTCTCTCCTGTACTTTTATTTATCGTTATTATTATTATTATTATTTTTTTAATTAAAACCAACGGCCCCGCTCACGAGAAGAAGTAGAATAGAAGGATAATGGAGAAAAACGAATAAGTAGGAGAAAAAGAAGCAATTACATATACCTACCGCCGTGAGGGTGTGTTAGCGAAAAAGGGGTTGGAGAACGCGAATAGGTAATATAGAAGGTTAGGGCGTAAGGATTGTACGGTGCAGGGGAGATGACTTGGAAAAAATAGGGGAAAAGGGGGAGGACGCGTCGTTTAATTGCACTTAACAATAAAACGCACCCTCGCGCGGGCGCGCGTGCATGTGACGGTGACGCCGCCGCCGCCAGTGTTTCTGATGAAATTACCCCACGCCGGTTTCGCCCACGTCGTTGCCATTATAATATTACCACCGCTTTCCCGCTCAGAGAAGACCGCCCAAGAACCCGTCCATTCTTCGGTACGTTTGCACCGCCCTCGGTCGAAGACGCAGCGGCGGATCTCCTCCTTTGGCCTTTGCCGCGGCAGCTTACGCTATTATTATTATTAATTTTTTACTTTACCGTATATAAACACAACTCCACGGCCGACCCACGTCAAAAAATATGTTAAAAAAATCAGAGTTAATATATTACACGTATATATTTGAGGGCTGCGCACGTCCACGGGACTACTGGACTACACTGCTGTTCAAATGATGTATAATAAATAACAATATAGTATAGTGGCTTTCGGTCGCAGGGGTAAAATACCTAAATATAATTTATCGTGTGGAGGTTTAACATATTATCTATCTACCCACACCTGTATACGTGATGATAATATCGACTATATAAATTATCTCAAAATGCTGATGGTCTGGCATGTAGTTTATTTTTTTATGTATTAATAAATGTATTTGAAATATATGTTTTCTTTCGGGAAAAAAAAATTTAAATTATTTAAAAATCTATATACCTATGGTAAACGAAAATAATCCCATGCAGTCGAGGAATTCTCGTCAAACAAACTAACAAAGTGTTATAGTCGTCGTACAATATACATAATATGTAGAAGTAGTACCACCCATGTATCCCATATATATATACACCCTGCCCACAGTACACGTTGTATATTATAATATGCGACTACGTTTGAGTGCTTTAATTTAGATGGCATGCCATGCATTCAAACTACATGTTTTTTTCTTATAATATACATACACTCGAAGATCGTAAGTTAAAACGTACATAATATATATCATGGGATCTAAACTATATATCTTTACAGTATAATAAAAATGACATTCACCTAGATTCTAGATCTTCTATAGCTCGCGCGACAAAACTTATAACACAAAGCTGCATATTATGTATAATAATATAAATTAAATGCTTTTCATTATTATTACCATTTTAAATACATAGGCAGACAAGGTACCTTTCGTAAGAAATATTATGCCTAACGTAGTTATATAATATTAAAACTATTAATAGCGTATATTATATCGTTGTCGCGATAGCAGAAGTTATTATATTGTACCTTCTTTCAAAAATATAATTTATTGTATTGGGTATTAGGTAGACTTAAGTATAGGTACCTATATTCGTCGAGGACAGCAATAATAACTAAAAATAAGTTTACAATTATATAAGTTAATTTTAACGGTTTATAACCGTAAGTACCTGTAGGGGGGTAGATTATAAAATGTTAATCGAAAAAATTGTATTTTCGGAAAACTATATTCAGTAGCTGCTGCGGTAGATCAATACTCAATTTATACTATACAAAAAACTTTTTGCCTATATATTGTAATGCAATATAGGTAGGTACACGTAGCCGTGTGACACAATATATATCGCCTATTATTCTTGGAAGTATATATATTATCGTGGGGCCTCTTTTTTTCTTTACATTTTTCGCACCTCATATTTCAATGATTGCGCTGCCATCCATGGGTCCTTCAAATTTAACGCGGTACTGTAGACAGACGATCATTTTCACATTATACTACACACACACACACACACACACACACACACACACACACAAAAGTAACTGTCAACATGAAGGTACATGTGTCGTGTATATGTAGCTCACCTCGCAGCTTCAAAACGCAATCCCCTGAATGTGCGCGCGGGGCACACTATTACTCGCGGTATATGGAGATGAAAAACGATATAATATAATATGCGTACCGTCTACCTATATATTATATAGGTACAGGCAATTTAACGTCATCCTTTTGAGTGTTGCTATTGAAAATTGCCCATCCGTCGCGCATACACATATATACGCACGTATATTGGCATCGGACTGCGAAATGGTACATATATCAGTCAACGGGCGCTCGTATATATATATAATGAAAAGACCCTCCTCTCGTCAGCGACGTACGTTTTCATCAAGAATTCGGCAAACGGCTCGGAAACGGCAATATCAATTTGCAACGCTGTAAACAATTCTACCACCCTGCCATCCCCCACATGCACGACAAGCCGCCCTAACCGACCATCCCTTCACCACGCGCACGACAAGAGGAAAAGCGAAGTTCGTCTTTCGAATTATTGCCATAACCTTTCTTGGCCCTTCTAGGAGCGGTACTTGGGACCACTGCAGTTTTTTTTCGATCTCATTCTATCAGATGCTGCAGCAGCAGTCTCACCTCTCAACCCAGCGGCGGCGGGGAACAATGGTCGCGAACAGATGGCGTATTTGGTGTATATTACACAATTCTGCCCTCCGTCGACGTTTGTGCGTCTATATATACATATATATATATGTTTGGGTGTGTATGTGTGTGTGCACACATAAGCAATGCGTATGCGGCGGCGGTACAAGGGGTGAGAATAACACCTAAGGGAAATATCGAGCTAGGGTTTCCTTACATACACTACAGCTATATTGTATTACAAGAACCGAGCCGAGTGGAAAATGAAATGAGCTCGTATTTTCCGCAGTTTCCCTGCTTCACGACACCTTATATATATAAACGCATATACTCACGCCGCCTCAAGAGCACCTGTGATCTTATATACATATACACGTCTAATATACGTTTCTCGAGAAAACGACTCTACTTTTTTCTGTTGACTGTTCTTTATGCGTACGCTCGTGTGTAGATATTTTTTTTATCTCCGTTTGTATGGAAAACGAGATCCGACATTGCCGAAGTCGAATACCAATATGGAATAACGTCACATATACATATAACATTAAATATATCAAAATATAGTGAGAACCTATACCTCGCATTCCTAAGAAACATAATATTTCAATACGATAAAAAAAAACTATACGATATTCAAGCTTCTATCATTATTTCAATCCACCTTCGTGTATAAATGTGTAATATATAGGTATACCTACACAGAATTTTATCAAAATTATTTCCTAAACATAGGCCTCGATCGGTACGTCGATCAAAATTTTAGTTTGAAAGTGGTATAGTAACTACACTATGGTTTAATCTTAAACGAAAAATTATATTATTACATTTCCAAAAACCTATGTCCAAAATTGGGCACGTTTGAAACGCTGCACCTGATAAACGAATAATGTAAACTATAATATGCACAGCGTGTCTGCGGAGTACCCGAGTTCTCTTTCATCCACCCGAAAATACCTATTGTTGTAGGTGTGTGCGTGTGTATAAATCGTTTGACCTACATAACAAATATTAACTCTTTATCGGAATCATAATATAACAATAGAAAAAAAACCACCGTATCGAATTTAACCACCTAACTCTTCTTTTTTTCCCGTCAAAATCAGGTCACGCCGCATAGCATATAATAACAGGTAAGGACGCCCGCCATAAAACCACACCGACATAAACACATAGTATTATGCACACAAAACCCTTTAATTCGATCACATATTCTAGTTTCATTGTGAACACGAGATACGGGTGAGAAGGAGAGTGAGAAATAATAATATCGTGTTTGTATAATACGTATGTAGGACATTGCAGGTATGAGGATAAATAAATTCCTTAGTAATCGTACCTACAAAATAATATAAATATAATCCATATAGAAAAATTACAGTTTCACGTGCATACGATGCAAATATACAAATATTACACGATTGGCGAACAAAAGTTTCAACACAGTCTTTCACCCCTTCTGTTTTCTTTTCAGTACAGGCATTTATCGACAAATTTATGAGCACGAGAGGGTGCAGTGTATCATAACGCATATATAAATAATATATATATGTACACGCGCATAATGTATAGATGTATTTTTCAAAAGACATTTTGCCAAGACCCCGAGACATTATTTTTACGCAACGATCTTTTGAACAGCGGAAATTTATACGGGGGATGTTGTACATATATATATTATATATGCGACGAGTGTAATATATTTTCTTTACGGAGGGTTACAAAAGGGCTACAAACGGGATGATAGACCGGGAGCCGCGCCCCCGCCAGAGATAACGGCGCGGCAAACGCTACAGTCATCTTCATGGCGCAATAACCATAATTCTTCGTTTATATTATTTTTTAGTTTTCGTTTTTTTTTCTCGTACACAATAAGAGGGTTCGTAAGGTTTTTAATTTTTCCCTCGTCTTGCCGCCCGCTCGAATATTATAATAACATATATATATATGTATACACGTATTACCAATAAGCCACCTCCTGCGGGGTGCGGGCGGCGCGAGGAGATTGCCGACAAAGCATTTTATTGGCGCACCGTGGTCGGTGATCTTTTTGGCATTATATTGTATGGAGACCCCATACAGCAACCGCTAGGCGTAAATATTTCATCGAAATCGATAGTTTGATGTGCTTTTTGCGTACCTACCTCCTGCTGCAGGACGATTCCCAATCAAAATATAGAAAGTACCTATGTAGTATGTATATTATAATTCACCCCATAAAATACACAAATAAAATATATTTACATAATAATATTATGGACAAATGTGTCGTACGTTACAGTAAAGAGAGACCAAATTGGACCAACACACTAAAAACGCATATTCCATTATTACACGCATCCTATTTTAATTTGTACATCGTAACTCATTTCAACAATAAAATTAGTCTTATTTTTATTTGGTATTCTCTCGTGGTCTATTTTTAAACGAAAGTTCTTCTCGATTTTATCATAATGTGGGCGTAATGGGGGACCTCTTTCAGATCTTGATTTTATATTATAATAATATCACAAACGTATTACGTGTATTATACATAATAAAATATTGTCGCATTGTAAAATAAATGTTTGACTTAGCATGTCTTGGCATGGCAAGCTGCATCACGACTTACGTCGAACGAAACACATTATATTTCAAAACCATGTCCCCCAGACGTCGCTTGTGTTGTATATTCGCATTATATATTTGTTGAAGGAAGAAAAGCAATCTCGTCGGTATCGACGCAGTCGTGTACAGCGTTATTATGACACGGTATTATAATGGTATATCATATCGAACGCGTATGCTCGTTTTCAAAAGCGTTTGTGTGTACACAAACATTGGTACCCCAATTGAAAATCGTAAACAGTTCGCTGTTTGCAAGCATCCAGTATTTGTAAAAATAATCATAATGCTCGCTGGCGTTGAATGACTACACGAAACGTGTCACACTACAATATTAATATAATGTGCTGCAGCACTAAAATCAACAGTAATATAAAAACGAAAGAAAAAAATCCCCCGAAGATACGTGCACACGAACATGCCGAAGAAGAACCGTTACGGAAAGGACTTTTTTGTACAGGCTTCAAACCAAACCCCAAGAAGTAAAAAAAAAAGGCAAGGCAAGGTCATTAGACGATTTATGAATTTATACACACACCGCCGCCGACCCGCGAGCACGTCGTATATTATGCAGCGTCTACCTATCTATATAGACCACGCTGTACAGATTTATAGACGTCTGCTGCGACGGGCTAAACGCGACAAATGACGTTTGAAAGGCGAGTCGAGTGAGTTAGAGACTAATTGTCACAACAACGGAAAAGGGTCGAGAATGACTTCACGGGCGCATTATAATAATATATAATATACGATATATTTATATATATATATATATATTTGTGTACAGGCCGACGTATTATATTATTGTATTGTACCGCCGTGATGTAACTGTGAGCGAGCAAGGGTTTAAGGGGATAAAGACGTCACGCTGCAGCACTAATGTATATTATTGTGTGTAGACGTCGTATGTGTACATACTAATGCGTTTTATTGATCTATACAACGAAAACCGTATGGGATAATAGTATTAGGTATGCCGTCCGCGATAGTAACGGTCACGCACTCGCGCGCCTACACAGAAAAAAAATCGTCTCGGACAAACCACAGCGACAATAATAATAATAATATATTATGATATCATGTTTAGGCGTTCAACAGAAATCAGTCGATCATCCACAGAACTCGCAGAGAAGGAGACTGTGTAAACCAGTCGTCGGTGAGCGACAAAAAAAAAAAAAAAAAACGGAAAAAGGAGGGAAAGAAAAATATATCACACGATTTATCGTTATTACTTATTATTATATTATACATTATTATAATTTATAAGTACCTATATAATAATATAATATTATTATGTTGCCGCTCGTACGTTTTCAATTCTTGCAAAGCTGCCTGGCAAGCGCAGTGAGTGTAATGATAATGATAATAATCGTGTATAGCTGCCAAGCACAGTATACGTATATGGGATAAGCTATGAACTTACAAGAGTTACGACCTATGACTCCTCGATTGAATCATTCCCGTAATGTGGGTTGATGAAAAACGGACGAACTACTACGCGCGAGTCCCGATTGCTGATGTATGAAATATTTAAATATTTGTTGGTATTTTCATAGGAAATATGCCGTTCAAAATAGTTTCCATATTTTCTAACGATACCTCTTCAAGACAAACGCTATTCGAATTTATTTAAGTAGAGTACAATAATTTTAATTGGAAGAAATTAATACAACGGACATTTGCCACGATACGCAATGTTTTGTGTTTCTCGAGAACAATTTTTTAAATTTTTTTATATATACCTAGTACTAAAATTGTACACTAAAAAAATGTGTAAACAGTAAGTTATGCGTAATGGGACAGTTATGAACTATAAAATTTATAATACGAGTAGTCGAAATATTTGACTTGAAATTACAATATTTAAGCACGGTTTGCTAGACTGAAACTCTAAAAATAATATAACTCATGCTAAATGCACGATAAATGTGTTTTAAAATTTGTTTTATGTATTAAAAATGAAAAATTTATAGTGTCATTAAATTACTGCTAACATAGTCAATACAGGAAAAGAAACATGACTATATAACTCAAGCAACACTCGTGCAGCGATGTTTGTATATTTTTTATGGTATTTACACGTTTTAATTTGACATTGCACTATATATTCCCGAGTGGAGAATTTTTGAAAAACAAAACGCGTGTATGCATATATGATAATTATTTAAAAAAAGATTTCATAAAATTGTGTTAGAAATCTATACGACATTCCAAGTTCCAACGGAACGTTATGAAATCAAGCGACAAGTACAATATAATAATTATATATTCTGATTAGAGTAGGTTAGTATCTATATAATATTATAGGTACCTAGTGAAATATTTCAAACATAATAAGTCCATGTTATCGTTATATAATCCATGTACAATTCGTGACATCCGTTACGCGGCGCAGATCGTTCTCAAATGAGTATACAGCCGATATATGAACTGGAATATCACGATTATCCACATTGGGTGAGACGAGTGCGATGGGTGACCAAATCAGCAGTAAGTACTCCTTTCCGTGAGATAGTTCGATCTGCCACTGCATATTATATACAATATAATATTATAATCATTATAATCGTCGTACATGAGTGACCGTCCTGGCGCGAAATTATATTATATTATATAAATAATAGTAAATCGTCGGGCGTAGTTTTGTTAATTTATTTCTTGACGAGAGTTCAAAAAAAAAAGTCTTGTCTCTTGTCTTGTGGTTCGAATTCAATGGCCGCACGTTATTGCGAACAGAGAAAACCGAGGGAGAAGGGCAGATTCGCGAACAACACACGCCCAGAATAATGCCGGACCGGTTCGGGTAAACCTACCTATCTATATATTATTATATATATTGCACCATTTAATGTTCTCCCTCGCACCTTACGAGTCACGGTATGTATTATTATTTTTTCAGCACGTCCACCCCCCGCACCATTCACCCTGATCACGCTTTACGACCAGGACTGCTGCAGGTGTTTTTACATAATATTATTTCGTTTCGACACGACCCGCAGCGGACGGTTTAATCGCGAACTCACTCATTCACCCACTGCACCTTCTATTCGCGTGCGCTAAAACAATAGGATTTTTCGGGCACACGTATAATAATAATTATTATTATAAACTACAGGCGCGCGCCAGAGTGAAGGTGTAGAACCTGAGAAGACGGCGGCTTGACAAGTCGCGATTAATGGTGGCGAGAAAAAATCGAGCGCGAAAATTAACCGTTTAGCAGAAATGGATGGCCCAGAAAAGGAGTATATAGCGAATATTATAATAATTATCGGTTATTAAACCGCATGCTCGCACACACCATATTAGTACCTTCATATTTTATATAGCAATCACATGGCGCGATCAGCGAATAAAAATATATTCAGAAACCAGTGAGTGCGTTTAAAAGACATTAATAATGTGGAACCGCCGAGCGGTTTTGAAATACGAGAGCGTCGAAACGGTTTTCGAAAACGATTTCTGGTTTACTATAGGTACACGCAACATTAAAATATAATATAGGTAATACATACTATACACATAATCATTAGCATAATAATTAAGCAGTAATATACTGCAAAACTAAAATAATTCAAAAAAAATATTTCTGCTTTTATACTCGTATCAAAATGTAGATTTTAAAGGTACACAGACTTTCGATAAAACAGAAGTTAGAAATGCTTTTATAGTACTGCTAACGTCTACACAGAATGATAAATACATCCCACTGTGTGAACACTACGACCAGCAGTACATAATCGGTTCTCTATTTTAATAAACGCACATGCACATACACACACACATAATTACCAGACATATTAACTTCAATTATTGTCGTACATAAACGTTTAGAATATTATATTGTAATACAACTAAATATAATAACAAGTGTAGAGCGTTTAATTGAAACTGATGAATCTAATATTAGCCATGAAAAACAATTGTTAATTGATATAATATAGTCATACCCAGGATACCTATTATAATATTATACCTCCATATAAATGGAACGAACACGTGATTACTGATTAAACATTAGCACGCAACATGTACGATATAAATGTAAATCATAACGCGTTTGATCTCGACATATCGATCGACGTGCCCACTTCAAAGCCAGCTATTATTTTTGTTGCAGTACCTACGTCTTGATTATAATGTGTGTATTATACACACGTCCTTATTATAAGATACGTTGTAGAGCTAAATTTTATAATATTACGCGATTAGGTGGTGGGTTTATCGAATAATATAACAGCGGTACGTACGTACGCTATTGATGTGTGCAATAATAAAAATTGATAATTATATGTTTAACAACTGATATTGTAAAAAGGGTTAAATGTTAAACCTAACCGGACCACACAATTTGAGATAATTCATTTTAATGAGTAATCATTAATACCGTTATAACGTAATTATGCGTGTGTTATAACTTGTATAACTGCAGTTAAATAATTGAATGTGTGTTAATTGAATTGTGTGTTTATCAATATTTAAATTACACTGTTCTCTTCCAGTCTTTGATATTTCCGACGATACACATGGTAGTGCACATCCAATACACTAGTCGATTAGTTTTATTTCAACATATACACGCAAACAATTCATCGAATCCACTTAAAAACTGTAAAAACACATCGAAAATCGGTCTTTCAAATAATAATCATATAGATAGTATATTCATAACGGCCGGAGTAAAGGTGTGGAATGACCTAAAATATCATTATATAAATATACAACGAACCATCGGATTTCCGCGATTTTTACCAATTGATCGTCTTTATTAATTCTCCGCCAAGGTGAACAAGTTTTTAGGACCTTATCAGACCATATATCGTTTTGACACTGGTATGATTTTCCCTCTTTTTTATTTCTTTTACACAGTAATCAAAAAACTTCTCAGTCCTACGCACAAAAATCGATTATAATAATTGAAGTTGAATCGAGTGCATAAACAACAACACGCCACTAACAGCCATTATCGTGGCGCCAACATGAAACAACTGCGAACAAACGTCCTCATTGTTAGAACGAGAAAAAAAATTAGACTAAACAGTAAACATAAATATATTAAAATAATTGCCTCGAAATTCAAATGGAAATAAAAGGAAAACACGCTGAAGATATAATTGCACTTGATTTACAAAAATCGTAGAAAATACTCTTATAATACATTACAGGGACTACATTTATTGAGACTTAAGTATAGATATATGTCGTATAACGACCACGAGTATTAAGCAGCACAGTACCATACAAAAAAAACTAACAAAGAATTCGACAAAAAACATTAGATTTTATTTATTCGACTTTGGATATTCGCCTCGCTGTACATCCATCCTAAAACATCGATATTTTGTCGATATCAATTTTGACCTTCCGTTTGCGCGCACATCTCGTTATCATCTTCACAAAATAATATGCTAATACGCTTTCAAACAACGGCTCTGCAACGATTGTCGGTGGCGATGAACTAGTCGTTTATTTGGAAGGGATATCGTAGAAATCGGAGTCGTAAAAAACACAAAACAAATAATAATAGAAAATTCGAACAAAACTCGTTTTAAAAACAGGGTTACATTTGCATCGGCAAACTATTTTGACCTATAAGTTATATAAAGTAAATAAATAATATAAGTAGGTACATATAGTGTGCAGATGTATATTATAATAATACAAAAACCGGGCGGTATATTTATTATAATATTATGTATTATAGAACATATATATCATGTAAAATGTCGTTTCGGTAATCGATACACAATAATAGTACAATAATTTACTTTGTGCGCAGCATATTATAAAATTGTTTTATTCCAACACACGACATATACAATACGTATAATGTATATTGTATACTGTAAAATATAAAATACGAGAACAAGGGTAGCGCCTGATTATCCACATAGTATAATATAATAATATTATTATACTTATAATAATAGCGCAATATAATATAAGACGACGCGCGACGTTCAATTTTATTAATCGTAAAACCAAATGCTGAGGAAACTCAACAACCCAAGGATTAATGATGATAAATCGTAAAAAAAACTACCGTCGTTGGAAAGGTTCAATACAGGACCATTGTCCTAAACAAATCGTATTGTCTCTGTTTTAAAGGATAACACTGAAACCATTATTCAAATATAAAGGCTCTAGGGCTATTTAAAAACGATTTTACTCTAAAATTAACACCTTTTAATACAGATATCTATGTATATAAAGTTTCACGGAATAATACTAAATAGTTATAGATGTGAATTTAAAAATGCTCATAAAATCACTTCAAAATTAATAATAAAAAAATACGTCCAACAAAGCATGGACAGTGTTGGTTATCTTAATTCTTAATGTTTGAAAATAGGTCAATTAACTAACGAAGCTAAGCAAAAGGAGAACATCTGAGTGGAATTTTGCAATATTACACACACTTGAAGACGAAGACATCGAATACGAAGATATCGAATAACCTTTTAAGAAAAATTACGACAAAAACAAAGGCTTACGTATGTATATCTTTATAATATCCGATATCGAAGTCACGTTTTCTCAGATTCAACTCTCAGAAATCGGATATCGGATTGATATATTTGTATATATTTGTATAAAATGGTCTCCGAGCGCTGACAACTAGGTACCTAAATAAATAAATTAGGTAATGGGAGGAGACTCGGACGGACTGTAATAATTAAATCAAGAGTTACGACACATCATAAATGTTGTTGTAATAATTGAAGTCGAACGCCACGCCGTTTAAAAGTGAATTTAGATTAAAACAATACGCGTTCGGTTGTCGCGCACCGGCGACGTCGATAACAATTATTATTATTCACAACAATATATCCGGTCGATTATTATTAATTTGCCTACCGTTTAATTGTACACACTATAATATTATACTTTCTATAGTGTACCCGGAATTACCATATTATTGTGTTTATTACGCGTAAACGAAACGGAGATAGCGATTGTAATTTGTTTAATGAATATTATACACGGATAGCTATTATAAGTGTATGGGCACCGCCGCCGTAATGACCCAACCCCGGTAAATAATTCACACGAGGATTTACCTACCTATCTTACACGAAAGCATTCACTACGACGTGTATCCGGAATAAACACACACACACCATAATATTAATATTACAAACACAATTACTGATGCTATGCAGTCGTATAATACAACATTATATTATTGCGTACACTTGCAGTTGCGACCTACCTCAACGCGTAATGCATATTGTACCTGTACATTTATTATTATTTTATTTTATGTTTATGATATGCGAATAAACGTTTTTTTCTTGTTATAATAATATCGCGATTTACAAACGCACACGGAACGACGCGCACGCGTTTAATAATAATTTATAATATTATATGGTTACGTAAATGTACGTATGTCGCCCGTCCAGCCAGACAGCCGATGTCTATAATATAATACACCTGCACACAAAGAGATATTATACTCTCGGCCTCAATTAAAACAGCACAACCCGTAAGGCCGTAACAACTATGATTTTTTATAAAAAAAACGAATGGAATGCGTTTATATAATATTAATTTATAATTAATGCCTAGTTTTAATGACTACCCTAACAGGTACGTTGAATAAATAATAATAATATGTAAAACGGGGTTTGTAGCCATCTCAACATTTCGGTACTCTAAGCAATTGCCTGCTACTCATGAGTCCACACACATACGCTGCAGCTGCATTACGGTAGGTATATAATATTATATATTTCTCGACACCCGACAACGGCTGATATTTTCTCGGTCGTCGTCGAAGACGTTTCTTATTTTCTATATACGTGCGCGCGTCTATTTATGTTTAAAAAAAAATGCACACAAATATATATTATAATACATACAAACACAATAAAACACGTATTACAATAACAAGAAGCGACGCGTCCATCCATATATAATATGTGTATGTATAATAAACATGCCATGATTGTCCACGGGTTGTTTTTTCCCTCTCACGCCGCCGCCGCTCCTCCGATTAAACACAACGACCATTATTATTATTATTATTATTCATCCTGGATACTCGTTTTTTCCCCTTTTTTTTACACGCACGCATATATCTTTTTATCCGCGTCTACTAAATAATACGTGTACATGTGTGTGCCGCCATCATAACGATAAACCGGATCGATCCGAAGACTTGCGTGCGGTCTCACCACGCGATGTCACGGAACGGGTTATTATACTTATGATAATATTACTATGTACGCGTCTCCTAATGCCACCTCCCCTCACTCCACCGCAATCGAAAAAAACGGCCGTGTGAATAACGATGTCCACCATCAGGTGCACCATGGGTTCCATGGGAAACGTGAAAATCCCGAGGAAATCAGTACACCGTAACACGGAATTGGTAAGGGGGAAACCGTCAAAATATGGAGTCGTATACGATCAACATAAGGCAAACATCGAGTTGGAATTAAAAAGTACCATTCAGAAAACTTTGCAACTGTTGCAGTGACTTGTTATAACTTGTAAGGATATAATATATGTATAATCATATTTTACACTTGTAAACAGATTTTCAAAAAAAATGTATCCCAGTATCCCAGTAACCTGAAACAAATTCATCTAACTATAAACAGTCTTAGCATAGTAAACATGACAAAAATTCAAGAGAGAAAATATATTGTTACATTATCTTCATTTTAGATCATATCTAATTAGTCCCAAAATATTGAATTGAACTAAACCGATAGGTACACTAATATGTCTATATGAGCAATGTCAAACTTATCGTATCGTATCGTTATCATATTGAAAATCACGTAGGTAATAGTTATTTTAAAAATACGGGGAAAATGTTAGAATAATCGTCGTCCTAATTTTAAACATCCTGCGGCACTCTACAAACGGTGCCGCCAATTGAAATACGATTTTTTCGAATAATATGACAATTTACTAATCATCTGTAATCACTGATAATTTAATCAGCTATAGATATAGCTCAACAACGACAATCTTGACAGTTAAGCAGTCTATTTTTTCCTAATAATCGGAACAAGTCGTCTGGCGATAATATTTGCGTATGTCTACTATATTTAAACGCATATCCGATAATAAGGTGCACTATTTTTGAAAGAATGATTGATACTAACAATCATAACCCATATGAGTAGGTCGAAAGTGCAGCGACGAAAATCGGCGTATTACCACATAAACCGATATAACCTGTCGATTTTCCCACAGTTTTTATGAGGCAAACCAAACGATAAACCGGCAGTAGCACACCACATTATATAATTTAACTCCACACGATTATTATGGCCGATTTAGGAATATTAGAATGGTTGGTACTTGGAAGTCGGTATCGCGGCGATTCAATTTAGTCTATTAGAGTGGCTGCTCACTCACTCTTTCTCTTTCTCTCTCTCTCTCCCTCTTTCTAGAATAGGAGACATCTCTCGTTATTGGATAATATGATATGGAGGACATAATAATAAATAATAATTACAAATGTCTCAGAGCTAGTTAAAAGCGACCGTTACACTTTACACCACCACAGCACGGTAATATAGGGTTGTGCTCGAAGATTACTCACCGCCCCACTATACTCACCATCCACCCTTCGTCATGTCAGACTTGACTTTTTCGGTTGGCTTGCCCCGTCGACGTGGCTGCTGTTGAATGTTTTTAACACATCCATTATTATAATTATAATCGTTCAACGAATACAAATACAATTATTATATTATATTTTTATGTTATTATTGTTGTTATATGCAAGACGCCTTTGTTCGGTTAATTCGGAGTAGCTATCGTTGCGCCTTTCGAGACGACGACTCAAATATAGCGTAATAAAAATAATTCATAATGCCAGAAATAGCGCCACCGTTTATAAGTTATGCACGTACTACCACGTTCGCACGAGTCTACAATGTCCCTCTATATAATCCCATCGCCACAAGAACGTTTTAATTTTCCATTCGTTTTTAATTTTACTACTGGTAATTTTTATTTTAATTATAAAATATTAACTGGACAATATTATTAGAAAATGGTTGTAAATATAAGAAAAAAACCCGAAAAGTACGAACACTACTATTCAAATACAATTTAAGGATTACATATAGGTATTTATAGGTACAGAAGTTAGAGTAAATATATTATATTTAAAGCGAAAACTTCGACAATCAAGCAACTATTTTTTTTATAGGTACACGACGCATGTGAATTATGAGCACTGGAGCAAGATACTAAGATAGTTGGAATTTTGTCTTTTTATATCGAATAAATTACGATCTTATGACTATACCTACTAACACATCGTTAATGTTTAAAAATAATTTCGACGGAATAATTAAAATATAGTATGACTACCGTATAAATGAAAAAATTCAATTTACCAGTTTTAAATAATTAATACGCATTACCCTGACAGAAACTGTCGTCGAAGCGCATATAAAATAAAAATAAAATATACGATATTATACACCTCGGAGACCTTGAGACGTGTAATATTGGCGTGCGTGAAGTAAATTAATTTACAAACATTATCGACGACAATATTATTGTCTTCTTAAATTACGACTCGTGCATGATATCGGTACATATACCGGCTACCACGTGAATGACGACTGGTCGCCGCCAAGACTATTGTTTTCAACAGCCGGACAATAAAACAAATCACGAACGTTCGTCGTCAAGACATTGTTGTTCGTCTGCAGGGGCTACGTCGAGCGCGAGAGAGGAAACGACCGGACTATATTAAAATAATAGATAGGTACCCTATAGGACCTATTATACCACAATACGCACTGCAACCTGCAGCAGACGTATTTTCAAATTAAATTATTATAAAATAAGCTGCTCCTTAATAATATTACGGATATGATACTATACGCTGCGGGGTTAGCATTAATATATTAGAATATTCCGTCCGTAATTTAAGTCAATGTCCCGTTTTAAGTGAAACCATAATAATAAAATATTATATATAATTAATAATAGGCGACGGACGTGGTAGTAACTTCGGTGTATAGCTTTCGAATGAAAATGATAATATTATAATATTGTACAGGATTAAAACAACCGTTGTGTGTATTAACTTCCGAGAACGAACGAACGAACGACGACGGCGGTGTTTTCTCTCCTGTCCGTCAGAAATGGGGAAAAAAATCCTATCCAAACACGCCACGATGACAATATTTATATTAACGTCGTAAATAGCCACTAAATAATGGGCGACACAAAATAATATTATAATTTATAAGTACTAAATTAATTATATTATTGTAAGAGGCGTATAGAAGAGCGCTGCGTCGGCGGCGATCGTGATGCGTGTAAAATATATATGACACTTCCGAACGGAAAACGTTTACTGCAGTTCGCATATCACACGCGGCCATTATCATAATAGTAATGCTATAATATACGATAATGGGCTAGGCGGCGGTGTAAATTAATACATTTATTGTTATTTTATTCGACGGCCTGAGCACCTAATAATGATCATAATATACCTAACGACGATATTAGTACAACTACTAACGCATCAATCGGCTCGAACGCGTCCCACGCGCGTTGACAACGCGTTATGGCGACGGTTTTACAATAATAATGTACCTATAATGGCGATCGTGACGTAAACAATAAAATGATAATATTTATCATTGATAAGTACCCCTACGGCGGAAAAGTCTATAAGTTACACCTCGGTATACTAACGAGCCCATGGTATATATCCCCAATTTCGATGGGGACGACGGATCGTTGTGTGATGGACGCTACGGAGGCAATTTGCATAAAACTCGGACGAAGAGGATTAAACACGTACGGTTTTTTCACGCGGGATGAATAGGATTTTCGACGTTTCTTCGAGTTACACCATCACGGACGCGCGCCCACGGAACGTTTTATTTATTTATTCTTTTAATTCGCGTTTATTATATTATTCCTTCGCTCGTATTATATTATTAAATGTATATACCTACGTCCCCGGCGTCGCCATTGGTAAATACCGCCGCCGCTACCGGTGTATAGTGTTTACGTCGTAAGTATGTATATAATATTATAATATGACGTGTATACGACGCGCAGGTACGCGACGAATTATTAAAATGATATGTTGTTATATTGTAATGGCGGGGACATAGGTGGAAAAAGGGTGAAATTATCTCACGCGGACAAGAAATGGTAATGAGAGGAGTCAACCCCGTCGGTTGGCCGTACAATACACAAACGAGGCGAGCACGACGATAAATCATAATTTATACCACTCGGTGTGCGACGGAGAAATAATATTATAACGAGTAAAAGAGAGGGATATATGTATGCTTATAAGTTATAATAATATACCGCGCTGTTATAACGTTTATTGTTGTCCAATAAAAACCTATTAACTGGCCGGCCCGCGAGTGTGTGGTCATAAAATATTTAATGTAGCCCGTGTGCGACGGCTCCGATGGTGCGGCTCTATAATATGCACGTGTTACGCGCAGAGAGGTAGCTTTTCAAGTAGGTATCTTCTAATAGTATAATATAGTATTAATATAATGTTTTATACACTCATCAAAATACACAGGGTATGCAAACGAGTGAAAACCGCGTGTAGATACGACAATGTAAAATTACATCATGAACACCACGGCGAGGCGGTGTAGGTCTGTATTTTTTGGGGGGCTTAAAATGTAACGCGTGAGTGGCGGTAAAAACGGAACGACATTATATAATATATTATTTAGTGCGAGACAATTGTAAAATCGTTTTATCGACTCATAAGCTTAACGACAACAATAATACGACTAATAGCTAGTACGAGTAAACTTAGATAGACGAATAAAATATAAAAAAACGTGTTCGGTACTCACCACAAACGACTCTGTCGAACGGACTCATCCAATCTGAAACGAAACAAAAAAAAACGAAAATGAAAACGTTTTAAAATAATATTACTAACGTGTCATGATGTCAGTTACACATATACCTACATGTTACATTATTACATCATACGCGCATTTGTTGGGAGAGCTCAATATAGGTACTTTTATTTTTTGTTCTAAAAAATATAGGTAAAACGAGAGTTTACTGCAACGATTTATAACCCAATAAAAAAAAACCGTATAGGTATCTGTCCAATACTTTCACATTAAAAATCAAAATCGCACGGACAACATGAAAAAGCTTTTGTGTGTATTATCATTGACTATATTCTGTTGACTCAGCGTGTAAATCAATACATATATAAATTGCGTCTTATCGCATCAGTATTATTGACAGTTTTTTTTAATTTATTTATTTTTAATTGACAAACAGTCTCGTGTGTCTGCGCGGCGCTAACGCAGTGAATGGAAATTTAAATATTATTTATACATTTTTAATATGCTAATTATTGTGTGGATTTTATTGATCATCAAACGAGTTGAAATTGTCTGCACTACGGGTGAAGTATTGACTACTCGGATAGTAAATAACATATAATACGTCATAATAATTGTGATCTTTGGAATTTTATATACGTTTTCACTCGACGAAAATATGAGGAACAAACATATATACCGAGTAGGTACCGACGAAAATCTGAAGAACAACCATATATACCGATTAGGTACTTATAGTAAATAATATAACCATTATAACCGTTGATCAATCATAATTTATAAGTCATAACTATAATACCCATTCGGACGTTTATAAATTATCCGAATTGAACTGAAAAAGCGACAGATTATATATGTTAATCACTGCTGATTTTAAGATAAAACTGTACATTAAAAGAAGTTTTTGTTCGCAGTGAACTTTTAAAATTTTGTTAATACCAAAGGTCTTAATGTTTATGTTCGTTATAACTTAAAAACCTACACGTAAACCGTTTTTTTATTCATACGCGAGTAATGACCAGTGTACATATTATATAATAATATATAGGGAAATTATATAGGTAGTCAAATAGTGAGAGTTAACAATTAGTGTACAACCGGTATCGTAGCAAAGGTCTTGGCAGTTGGCGCCCCAGTGCAAGTGGAAATGCGATTACGGCCATGCTGTTTGCAAATAGTGGCGAGGTGAGTAACGGAGGGTGAGAACCCTCTGTGAAAGTCTTTGCGCGCGAGGGTATCTGCTAACCCCAACTATATACGCCATTGCAAGGTTCAACGGTTCGAAATGCCTATATACTATTATGGTATCTGGTCAGCGCACCCTTTCTGATACTTCTAAACGGGGTATATATATAGGTGCTAGTATCGTTAAGTGTTCGGGAAATTGGGCAAACCGTTAGTACTTTTTTCCAATTTGACCACTACCATGTACCTACCGGTACAACAACGAGAGGCGCTCTAAAGCCCCATTGGCGTTATCACTAAATCATATTTTTTATTTATGTCGTGCAAAAGTCCGTATGCGCTCACGAACCGGTTTTGGCGGCTCGACGATCTTCTCTGAGCAGTATCATATTATAAGCGATGGGCCGTAACCGCCCGCCTACTTGTGACCGCTCGTATAGTCTATTGTTCGATAATTATGCAAATGGCCGTCTGTCGTGTACACACACGAGCGCGCGCAATCGGTGAACAAAAAATGAAAATGCGATTTAAAAAAAAAAATTATATTCGTGGCCACGTGCGCGCTAAAATTTTTTTTTAACAATTGATTATCGTAGATCGCATTATCTACAACGTTTAGAACACACATCAGTCACACGTATTATTATTATTATTACTTAAAGTATCTGGTAGGTACCTATATCTACTGACGTCAACTACCTAATATGATGATTTATGATAAATATGATGATGATTAATTCATTAACAATCGTATTTAAAAGTTATTATATGATGGTTTTGTGCTGCAGTAACTAAATAATCATCGTGAATATCGCCTTTTTCGAATACTGCGGTAGATGAGAAATTAGTTTTTTGACGATTGCAACAAGAGCAAGATAAACTTGTACTGCAAACAAACACACGATGCCCCTCTGAGACCTGGCCACCCACCCAAGGATAAGTTCGTAATTTATTGCACACTGGTTTTGATAAAATTTTATTTTTAAATTTGGAGAACCGACGTGGGTTTATTCTGAAATATCTCTAGTTTTTATGAGTTTTTATTACAAATTTATAATATTAATCTAAATTCTAATCAGGTATAATCAGATTGTATAATGATATTATTGACAATTATTTAGGATACAATAATACCTATTGAAATTGAATTCTCAATAAAACTTTCAGAATTAATTGTATAATAAATTATTAGTTTATTAATGGTAGGTATTAACTATTTAATTTCTATATTATATTGGTTATTTATTAGGTACAAATTCGTGGAAGTCATATTATAATACACTGTGTTTTCATTGGGCTGTGTATTTTTTTTTTATCAAAATTTACATATTTTGTTGGATCAGTACCTACCTACATAAACATTTTGTTTTGCAATAAATAGGTACTTGTATGCATAGCCGCTATTTTATATTTGTTTTAAAATTAGATATATTATATTATTTTATAACATTACAATATTAACGTTTTTACAGTTTGCACTTTATATCTACACAGTCTACAGTAGTTTCTAATTACTGTACAAATTTTCTTTCATAGCTTTATTAATATATTATATAATATTATAATTAGAATATTTATATTTGTACCAAACGCCTGCACTGCACCTATTTGTGAAAAGCGTATCTTCATCTGATAAATTGGAAATTAAATTGAATTTAAGTAAATATAGGAATGTAACATTAAAACTTATAATATGGAACAATGCAAAACAAAACAATTTTATTGATTTAATTAAAAATCTTGGATTTCTATATATTAAATCTATAAGCGTCTTCTAAAGTAAATTCACTATTCTTTTTTTTCCACGAAAAGTAAAAATAGAAATATCACGAGTCCAGCTTTGATAATTAATGTTACAGTAATTACTAATCAAACAATATTCACAGTAATTCAAAATGTTTTCCATTGAATTTACCATGAAAAACATGTGATATTTTTGTTTAGAATTTATAATGTGCGTTATTACTTATTTATACCTCAATAAATCTGGCGGTGAAATAATTTTAGAAATCGTAGTTATTGTTAGTTAGATTAGGTTAGGCAATATTAGGTTTCGAGTAGCTATTATTATTTTTTTTTTTTTAATAAATAACTGTAGGAACATGAACGTTTTGAAAATATTGTATGAGAATAATACAAAATACGACCAAACACTATTTAAATAAATATTATTTAAACATTCTGGTCAATTAATTTAAATAAGCGATGAAATAATAGTCTAATAAAATAATGCTATAGAGTTTGTGTGGGTAGTAAGTAATAGGCGAGTTTGTCTACAATGAGATGCGGGCGTGATTGTAATGGATAGTATTAGATTTAGGCAATAATAAATTGGTTGAATTCCAAGCAAATATACATAATATTATTCAAGTATATTATTTTTATAATGCCATCAACACACACACACACACAACTTATTGGCACTATTATAGGTAGTCGAATGTAATGTATTTTCAAAGGTTTTTTGGCGATGTACCGACTGAATCGTAAGAAGATTCAATTTTTTTTCTTCATATATAATATGATTTATTAAATTATTACATCAATATTTTCTTACACAAATTGTAGTCCTTTTCTAATCTTTTAATAATTATATATTATATAGGTAGAGTGGTAGACACTGAGCTTTATACGTTACACATTTTTGGTACAAAATGCAGACTTGAGTTATTTTTGTACTTACTAAAGAAGAAACGATTAATTGTATACATTTTTATAGTCTTTGTAATGATTAATGAATAGGTAATTTGTTTGTTAGTGTATAATTTAGTAAAATATGTATCATTATATTTTAATTAATATTTAATTTATATTAGTATAAATTATAATGGTAATTGCTGTACATATAATTAAGTTTGTACGTTTATTGCTTATTTACATATAATTTATGGGGTAATTAAATTTTAACGGTCCTTACTTTATGATGGGGACATTACCTAATATATATAAATAATATTATTTGGTGGCATAAATATATAAAATTGTTCATTTAATATCCTTTTTGTAGTTTAAATAATAAATTAACTACCTAATGTAATCAGGACAAAAAACGTTACGTTCAATAAGAAGATATTTGTAAATAAAAAAAAAAAGATCTGTTTAAACATTTAGGCGCCTACTAAATGATATAAGTACTTATATACCCTATATATATATATATATATAAAAAAAAAATTAAGAATATTTCTAAAGAAGCATGTGTTTTATTTAACCTAGTTTTATAAATATTATAAATATAAACACAAACTTCAACTACCAACTTGAAGATCATAATATAATATATTAACGATTAACGAACAATAAATTCATATCAATATAATATAGGGATCACAATATATTATACTTAGGTCGACATAGGTTTACGGGTTTTTTTTTTTTAATTATACTATTTTATAGATACTTTAAATTTATATTTTATTTGTGCAATAATATTTTTATTTTATTTATTTTTAAGAGAAATTTACAATCTATACCTTAGGCACAATCGGTAAATGAGGTATCAAAACAAATGTGCAATAATATAACTGTAATATGCTTATCACATAAATTATAACGTAATTTTAGTTTGTAGCTGCTTAGGTATAATAGGCTACGATATAAAATTTAAAAAATAAAACAATAAGAGTTTAGAATATCATCGAGCTTCCCAATAAAATGTATTAACTAAATAACTACGCTATATTAATTAATCTGCTAACGCGTGTAACGGTTAAAGTCATTAATTGGTAGTTTTGGATCGTAAAAAATATACGGCGAAGGCTTTTTTTAATCTCCCGCAGACGAAAGTACCTACAATCAGGTTTCATCAGGTAATCCGTATATTATCATATACGATATACCTAAGACACTTAAGACACAATACTTACATTGACTCTTCTATTTCGTATTATAACTTAAGATTTCAGAAATATTTAGCTTATCGGAAATAACGAGGGGTCTCGAGGGTGTATTTAAATTCAAATATGAACGGAGTATAACCTAGGTACTTATCTACCTACCTATCTAACTATTGCATACGTCAAATTCCGTCACAGGTCAAATTTTACGCGCTCAACTGATTTTCTAGGGACAAATGGTTTACATACATGGTAAAAAATATAAGTTATAAGTAACAGCGGTGACGCTTACCTGTAATGGACATCCACGGGTACCGGGGTATGTCGGGCATGGGTTGCGGTCCGGGGGCCCCGGGCTGTCCGGCGCACGCGGAGTTGAGCGGGTCAGCGGCCACAGCGGACGCGGCGGCCGCCTGGTGGTAGAACTGAGCGGCCGCGGCCATGGACGACACGGCGCCGGTGCCACCGGCGCCGTTCTGGTTGTGGTGATGGTGCAGGGCAGCGTAACTGTTGACCATCGTGTCGGCCGCGGACACGCCGCCGACGCTCACACCGCCAACGCCACCGCCGTACCGGCACGACGACGACGTCTTATCCGCAGCGTCCTGGACGGCGGCTGCCAGAGCTGCCGAGCCGGGTGACGTGAACGCCATGGAACCGGCGCCGGAGCCGAACTGCTGTTGGTGATGGTGGACGGCGTACGCGGGGTACATGCGGCCGGCGGCCGGCGAGACCAGCGAAGACGTGGACGGCGGCGAGCCGCCCGCGCTGCTCGACGACGAGTTGTTGGGCGTCAAGCTGTAGTTGACGGCTGACGAGTCCAGCCCGCCGCCGGACGTGATCACGGGGTTCAGGAGCTGGTGGTGGTACTGCTGATGGTACTTGGGCAGCATGCTGTCGATGATGAACTTTGAACTCATGACGGGCGCGTAAGTTGCGACCGGGGACAGGATTATACACCGCGGTGCGATTTTTGGCCGCACGTTCGTATATTATGTAATGATATCTTGCACGTCCTTATAGCACGCCTCTCTCCTGGTCGTCGAGATAATGTAATATTATCTGAATATGTGCGAGACTCCGTCAACGCCACCCCATTATGCCGTCGAGATGCGGAATGTATCGTCGTTAAATCAAAAGCACGGCGTTCGAAAAACAAAATATTAAACTTTTGTCAATATAATATTGTTTATTTATATTCAAAACCCGAAAATATCGACGACGACGACACGCTGTACGCACGCTGTACGGACACTGCACGATACCGGCACGGGAATGCGAAGATGTGGATCTTAGACCCGCGGATCTACGCGGAGTAAAAAATACCGAACGGGATAATATTGTTATAATCGAGAAAATAATTTTATCTTCAAACCGTGTGTAATAGCGGCGGAAAAATAAAAAGAACCCGCGCGGCGGCGGCGGCGACGCGATCACTGGCGACGGCGGCGGCCTTTGGCGATATAATATTATATGGCGGCGCGGGTAATTTCCCGAACGTTGAGCACTTGTTTGTGAGATCGTTTATGACCCGGGCGGCGCGCGGAGGGTATTGGCGTGGCCCAGTCGACCGTCGTCGTCTCGTCGCAGTCGTCGTCCGCGTCGCAGTCGTCGCGTTACCTCTCTCCGGACGCGCGCGCACACACTCTCACACACACACACTCGCGCGCACACGACCACACCGCTACGGCATTACCTACACGGGCGCGCGCGCGAACCGTCGCGCACACGCGCAGCGACGACGGCGGCCGTGGTGGCCGGCTCGTCGAACGGGTCGGGTACGGTGAGCGGGTCGGCGGCGTCGCCCCCGTCCCCGCGATCAGAGACTTACCCCCTCCGCGGCGATGGCCAATCGACGAGCGCGCAGGTCTCGTGTGTGCCGTGGCCGACAGCGCACTCTCACGGCACACGACCGATCGGGTTTCTACATATTATTATTTTACTCCTCGCCGCGTTCGTGCGAGTCTATGATGATGATAATTAATAATTTTTTACATAAAGTTTATAATAAATAATTCCTAACGATAATATCACAACATTATTGTTGTACGTTGATTTGGATTTTTTATCTTCGCTCCGTTTGTAATATTGTTTTATTTTTTTTCGCGTTTAAATCTATTATTACTCGCGAATTCATCACCCACGGCTATAGGTACATGCCGGAAACGAGTGATCACTGAGATAATATATAAAATATATAAATATTGTAAATATTATGATCGTCTTAGGATTCTACGTCGATATAAAATTATGAACACGCACCTGTCTTAGATTATTATGTGATCGCGGTATATTGGGATATATATTTAAGGAGTCGCCTTGTATGCATAACCGCACGCGTGTCCTTTACATCAATATAATAATGCATAGGTGCGAAACGATAATAATTTATTGCGCCGCTGTACATAATAGCTAACCTTTATACCTATTGTAGATATAAATTCATAACGAGACGGGAAAATTTTAAACAACTAAAACAGAATTATACAAATACATAATTAATTAAACATTGTAAGTACCTACCTACCTACCTACTCGTTTGAGCAAAAACAATTATTCTATGGTTATAACAACATGTAATATAATATGCATAGTAATACATTGATGTTTTAAAACACTGTTTATAAATTAGTATAAAGTATTGCTATATTAATTATTAGCACATAATTTCACAATACTCCTACATTCATAATTTGTTAGTAGGTATGCTTTAAGATACAGGTATCACATATTGCTGTAAGTAAGTTTGGTTTTTGTCAGCTTAATTGCTTAAATAACATCAATTCAAATTGGTTATTTTAATTCTGTTATTTGTATAACAATACGCATATAGGGCTTAGGTATTAGGTATAATAATAGCATTAATAATTATTTTACTTGTATTTATAGTAGGTACCATAATATATCTTGAACCGTAGGTAAATCTATTAATGCATTAAATCTTGTAAGTATAACTACTTGTGTTTTATAATATGATAATAAGTAGATTTACTTATAGTCCGTTTTACTTATAAACAATATTTCAAGAACAATATAAATTAATATTTCAATATTTGCTATATTATTTATAAGTTATAACTTTCATAATATTTATTATGACGTAGGATTCGTAGGAACTTTTCCGAGCGGAGCTAATATTTTTATAACGATTAACTTTTTTTTTATTTAAACATATTATATAAGACTATTAATTTCTAATACACATATCTATTGGAATTTTCCATAATTGTACATACGAATATCAGTGTCGAAGTATACGGAAATACGCGGATACATTTTTTGATGAATCATGATTTATGTGTTAACAAATTTACGTATTTTAATAAAGTATAATCTAAGCAAATATCTTATACTGGTATGAATGGTATGTATCTTGCTCTAGGTAATTAATGTATTAACTAGACAATAAGTAATTAAATATGTACCTATAATACTATAGTCAAAAAGATTAATTTTCGTGAGTACATATGGGTAATATGCATAATATGCAGTAACAGCCAGCAGCCTCAGCGCTCATGTCGGTACAATATGAACAAAGGAATGAATATTTGATTGTAAACCGATTTTTTTATTTGAATAAGGAAACACGGCATACCATATAGCTGCAGCTATTATACCTATGTGAATTATATAGAGATCCGGTCGATAAGACGCGTTCTTGGAAATCGTACGTTAAAGAACATGACCTCGACTGCTAGTTATTTTTCGTGATTTTATTTTATTTTATTGGTTTTAGAATGTTGTATTTTTAAAAAAAAATTTTATACTTAGATCATTTTTTTATTTATGTATATATGTATAATATGTGTATACACTTTTTGGATCAATAAAATCAATCCAAAACGCACGCTGTAATTCTATCAACCGATAAGAAATTGGTCACAGATGGTATACTTGAGGACTAAGAGTTTATTTTTGAAATTATTTCTAAAAGGAAATTGCTGTAGAAACCTGTAAAAATATCGGAACATAGTTTATAAGAAAATATATTCTGTTATTATTCAGAAACAAATAATTTGTTGTAGCGTCTTATTTATTACTTTGCCACTTGGCCGTTTTGGAAGTTTGTATGGTTTGTTAAAAATATTTGTTGTTTTATCGGTTTTCATAGCTTATAAACATATATATTACTATTATTACTCATACAAATTATGCCTCAATGAATCACCTACATGCACTGAATGGTCTGAATGCCTTTCCATTTCCTTGCAGAGAAATATACTCATCTCTAACATCAAGACATTTTTTATAATTTGTTTTTGGAGACTTATTTGCAACCTTCACTTTATTTTTACTACCAAAATTCTTAATTTATCAAATGAAAACCAAATTATTGTTCTAATACCCTTTCTTTCTCCACTATATAACAGTAGAGCTGCAGTCATAGCTGCAGTCAAGCTGCATTATGTCCCCTAAATTAATATTTCATCGTATGCTCTACAGAAATTATTATCTCTGTTATATTATACTTAATGTGTTTTTGAACGCATTTTTGATATTAATTGTTTTGTTTTATATACTTAAAATTTTATATTATAGGTGATTTGTATTGTATTATAATATTATATTGCAGTATAACTATCTATAATAAAGCAAAATGATGATTACTATTAGCTATATAAAATATATTATATATATATGTGTGTGTGTAAATACTTCTATGTTAGAGTCTATCATTAAATTGAAAATACTGTATATACTGTATTTATAAGTATAAATTATATTATACCATAATATATAGTTTGTCACTCGTGTACAAGATCACGTTTCTTTTAAAAAAATAGTATTTGACCTTTAAATACGCGTGAGGTTATAATCGAACGCTGTAGAAAAAAAACCGCATATATAGAACCTAACCTGCAACAAATGTTATATGCTATATGTATAGGTACTACAATTTATTTTATATGTATTTATGTACAATTAATAATTAAAGTAAGCGTACAAACGAACTGATAAATACTTTTAGATATTATGTGTCGATATAGGTATGTGTACAAACTGTATAGGAGGTACCTCCCACATATTATATTATACCGATGTATATTTCTATAAATGCACAGGCGGTCACGACGGGTATATTGCAAAACAGTTTATTAGAATTTCATACAATATTTAAACACGCAGTTTCGTTAACTATCGCGAAGAATTTTTTTTTTTAGAAATACTTAAATAATTACACGAGTTTTTACAGTTTTAATTCATTGAACACTACAATTCACCGTGGCCAAAAATAAAAATGTAATATCGTATACGAAGTACATTATAATATAGGTATAGGTACAACGATGATACACGAATTATAACTTAAACGTATGCTTTCGATTAAATCAACCCGCATATAAACGTTTCAAATTTCAAAATACTCTGATAGTATACATAATATTTTATGTATACATAATATAAATACGAATGTATTAAAATTTAAAAAGACCATAGTCGACTGCAGCTGTATATAATATCATACACTATATACGACATACATCAACGTGGCAAGCCGTGTCGGTAGGCAACCAAACGTACACTACTCACTAAGTCTTTAATAATAAAATACTTAAAATGTACCTGCAGGTTACTGTTGGATCTTTCACGTGTAGATTTTGAAAACGAAATAACACTTCATAGAATCTGAAATATATTTTCTAAACAAACTCAAAAAGTAGGTATTATTTAAAAAATATATCATTTATTTAGACTCTAAAGCTTAGAGCCTAGATCTTAATTCCAAAAATATGAATATTATCTTCATATTTAAAAAAAAAAGTTATAAAATTGACTCGTTTGTTCTACATAAATACCTTCATAATGCTAAATATGTTGTTTCATGTTTCCACAGACTTTTAAGCAATAATACAAATAAGTAAACGTATATTTCGTTCATATTATGTTGTTAATATTTATGCCAATAATTGCGGAATGGGAATCGAATATTGAAAAATATTTTTTGGTAGGCACTTAAGTCCTATACCTATTGTTATTTATTTTACACTATACATCTAATTATAATAAATTACAAATGTTGCATGTTACCATAATTTTATTTTACTAACCAAAATAATGGGATGTTGTTTTCACTTTCTCGAAATTCAAAATATTATAATGCAAAAATATAAACACGTGATATAATTTATGATAATGTTAAAAAAGATAAATTTATTCTAAAATTGTTCATCACAGAAATGGGATATTTGAATTTGGGGGGAAGGGCGTACCACTACTGTACGTTTGTTCAAATCAAGGTGTTGCAATATCTGCTCAAAAGTTTAATATTAAAAAAATAAAAACAACGTTATCCGTGTTCAAACATAATTATTGTTTCAGACACTGATAATATGTAATATACCTTAATGACACCTCAATTTCAACCGTGTCAATCACCCGGACTCCAGAAGTACGGAGAAGGGTTATACGTTTTGTAGTCATTGTAATATAATCGGTATCAAGGACGAGATTAATTTTAAGAGGAC
>NC_042494.1:144236007-144347216 GCF_005508785.2 Acyrthosiphon pisum
CACCGTCAATCGAACAGGCACACGTCCTCTTAAGTATAATGCAATATAGTGAGCTGTTGTAAATTGTAATCTATAACGTTAACTGGTTCTAATACGTTTAACTGATAAAGAATAGTTTATTAAGTATAATAATATAATAATATATTCGTGTATACGTAGGTACAGCGTTCAATTCCATCAGTGGTAGGGTGACATAAATATATGTGACACGACGGACGGTCCATTTTTTTAATATGCATATATAAATAATATAAAATATTATTATATAATCGAAATAACGATATGTTTTTTTTCGCAAACCGTGTTAAAACGATCGTAAAAACGATTATTGTTATTACGAAAAAAATGAGGAGAAAAACTGGCCGTATCGGTGATTTACTGCAGCAGACGAAACAAACCGTAAAAAAACGCATAAATGCTGTACGGATAAAATGAATCGAGTAAACAAGAGGCAATCGTCGTAAAATTATATGCGACTAATATTTTTTAGATCCTACTTTATAGTTTACACACAAACACACATATTATGATGTATATTTTGTATTGTATATATAATATATATGCGCTTATATATGAATATTACAAGTTACAACTAATGCTTTTTCTCGTCGCGTCGCCGTTGTCTTTCGACGCGATAAAAAAATTGTATACATACAACAAGAGACGTACATAGATCACGGTGGAAGAGAATCGGAATATTTTATTATAACACACCCTTGGTGGTTGGCGGTTGCGGTTTGGCAATGGTTTTTGTTTTTAATAAAGAATGTTACGACTCGCAATGGACGCGTCGTGTTTCGTGAAAAGCTCGGAATCAACTAGGTGCATTATGTATGTCATTATAATATTTTATTATTGTATATTATTAATATTATTATTATTATATTGTTATAGTATACGTGGCGTAAAATGGTTCCCAGTACATAAAACCAATATAATATACAGTCTTGACGTTTTTACGGCCGCTTGAAATACGTGCCCGAGAAGTGTTTAAACATTTTAGGCTATGTTTTTTCGTGAAAAACGATAACGCTGTCGACTCTATTTTAACAAAACACTCTGCGTGGTCTCGTGTAAAAGGTCATTCTAATCAGTCGTCGGTCGTGTGCAATTCGCACCACAGCGCAACAGCAGCGTGTTTCACCGGCGAAAACATATTAATATATTATGTTGTTATTGCGTTAAAGTTAATGATTTGAAAGTTTTTACATCAATTCCAATTTTAAACCGTCTTTTACGATCTGATATGCGATTCAATTATATAACAAAAAAAATTAAAAGAATCATATTTGGAATTCTGGAGCATATGACATTGTTTTATGCATATTATACACATATATAATATATTAATATACGGGTGCACAAATGTAAGTGCGAAAACGATTTACAAAGCAAAAAAACCGTTTTCGACGTATGAATAGAAACAAACGACATGCTAGATTACATCTGTACAAGGTAATATTAAAAATATTGTTCTAAATACGGAGTTACTTTAATTACTATTATAGTACTTACCGACGACGGCAACTACACTGAAGTCATAACAGACACGGCGACGACGGATACTTCTAAAACACACGCACACACACACTCACGCACACTTACCCCAATAAGCTGCATCACTCGGCAACACCTGCAATGACACATAAATATTTCAAACGTGTATTAATACTGGCAATAGGTATTATAATCTTTTAATAACTATAATATTAATATATATAGCTGGGACTTCACAGAGCCAGACATATTTAAACAAAACAGTGTTTTTGGAAACTAGTGACACCGGCCGATGCTTGCACTCATAACACGTTTTGTGACTGGGGAAAATCTCCGCACCACTATAGTTATAATTAGGGCTGTGAATTTATAGGAAAGTGCATTTTTTTTTGGTGATTGTGAAACATAGCTTTGTAAGTACATAATTTGAATTATGTAACTACAAATCCATCTATGAAACTTTTATTTTGCATATTTTTGCATTTTTTTACGTTTTAAATTTTTTAGGTAATTTTTTCGCATTTTTAGGTCATATTTTGCTTTTTTAGTTCATTTTCTAGTATTTTTAATCAAATTCCGTCAATTGACTTGTTTGAAAACATTTTTTTTTTATTTTACACAGGCTGTATATATTATGTCAAATTTATATTTTATTAAATAATATTTTACATAAGTCACACAAGCTATATACGGGTTAGGTAAAGATAACAATTCGATAAAATAAGGCAATTGCTAGACAACTAGATAACCGAGAAGACGCTATAGAAATAAATATCTTTAAGTTTGTTTTATTATTTTCACAAAATAAATACATTTTTTTTTAATGTTTCAGGTGAATAGCATTACTTAATTTAATGCAAATGTAAATTCAAATTCAATCAACATTTTTATTATTTTTTTTTAATAAATAAACACTTTTTTGTACTAATGTTTAATATCCTGTACCTAATATTAATATAAATGTAAATATTAAATTGAAAACAATTTTAAATGAATTTTATACTATAATTTTTGGCATTTTATATTATTTTTTTTGCATTTTAAGTGCATATTTTGCATTTTCAGTGCATATTTTATTGCATTTTTTTGACATTTTTAATGCATTTTTTAAGGTTTTTAGTGCATTAAATTCACAGCCCTGGTTATAATATATGATACGTTATAGGTACGCCTATGCGTATAAGACTATAATTACATAGGTCCCCTATGCGCATAGCCTCGATATAGTCAAACTTGCTTGTTGTAACGCTATCATGAAAGTTGTAAAATACTGTTTTAAATTGTTATTCTATATATATTATATAATCACATAATACCTATATAATATAAGATAGGGGAGGTGGAATTTATGATGTGAAGCCTCATTGACTCACTATTATTATAAGCTTTCACTCATTATTAATAATATAAATAAAAACAATAATCAATTAGTGGCGTGAAAAATGCACTAAAAAAGGAAAAATGTTTTTTTAGACTTTATTTATTCTTCGAAGACTTTATCCGGTGACGTGAAAAAACATAAGGCCGAACCATTTAGTCTTTTTTTCTCTTAACCATGCTAGATGGTTGGAATATACCTATAATACCTACCTATAAGATCTATATTATAATTATTAATTAAACTAACCAAAATTGTACATATTAGGTACCTAGTAATTAATATACTAGTGTAAAATACATACATATACTAAATATAATATATACGTATATACTTAGAATATCCCATATTCCCATGTTTATTTTCTCAGAATCAACATTGGGCATTTACCTAAGTGTTATTTATTGGCGATTGAAATTGATAAGATGTAACGGGGACGCTGTGTATCATTTATATGTTATTTTACATGTTCTCCGTTACACATCCACCCTCCGCCGGCCTGATAATTGGGCCTATTGATAAGCTTTCAATCGCCAATATTATTATTTGACATTTTGACGACGAATGCCACACAATGATGAGCATTATAGATATACTATAACTATCGATAAATAAATTTTTTTTTGGAAAAAAAAAAACAATAAATTAGGAATAACAAAAATCTTAGGGCGATCAATTCCCTGTGTATAACCTCTCTGTGAATTGTGTCGAGTTGACATACGCATTAATTTTGGTTTTGTTTTATTTGTTGTTTTATATAGATATAGCCCACGTCCCACGATCAATTTGTTGACGGATCCCGATAAGCTATTAAATAAACACCTACGTTTT
Organism: Acyrthosiphon pisum; assembly: GCF_005508785.2. Taxonomy (NCBI): domain Eukaryota; kingdom Metazoa; phylum Arthropoda; class Insecta; order Hemiptera; family Aphididae; genus Acyrthosiphon; species Acyrthosiphon pisum. Next base: position 144,239,714 of record NC_042494.1, read on the forward strand.
GAAAATTATTAATAGCTGTAATACTCTATACCTTTAATGATCTACACCTGTAATACTTTATACCTATAGATTTAAGAACTTTATAAGTCGAGCAAAGAGAAAATAGGATAAAGGTCATTCGTGTATATCGCGAACTGTGATGTCGCAAGAATCAAAACTTTCAATCATTATGTTTAGGTATATCTTTAAAAGTTATAACTTTATAAAGAAAGGAAATAAAACCAGTTCGGTTCTTGTGACATCGTGTTTGTAAAATCATACCTACATGTTGATTCGTGCAATCTCTGGTCGCAAATTCGTAAAACCATGCAAATATTTTAACAAATAACCTAATGATCTATTCTCGTTTTATTCTGTACTCTACTTATAAATATAAAATACAAAAACTGTAACACGACCGTTTATAGAAGGCATCGTGGGGTCCTTAAACGAAGTGATCGCATGTTCGTGAAGTTGGCACCTCCACGTAGTGTTCGGGGCTTATGCATGACGCATGTATATAATATATAGATTCGAATTTATCTGTGACTTATAATTGTATACAAATTTATTATATTTATTGTATATACTATATACTGTATAATATGTAACAATTTATTAATATCATATAATATTAGGCGTATATCGTTAATATAGATAAATATAATAATCGTGCTATGCATATTTATATAGGTAGGTATGCCGTATACCTGATGTACGTATGTGTACCCGATGTGTAAAATATAAATGCAGCAGTACAAGATTGGATGCTAAAACAACACTGACGTTCGCTGCAATTAAAAAATAGTGTGGCACCGATATGGTGATAAATTGTGTTTTATACATTCACATTTTTAACGATTTGATATTACAATAAAACTGTATTTGAAACGACAATAAAAAACCCGCGCTGCAGCATATAGTATAATATACAACATACATCGCTTAACCCGCGTTTGATTTACGATATGTACTGCAAAACCCAAAATAATAATAATTATCCTAATAACGATTTGCGTAACTACATACATTTTATCGCCGTATGGAACCCAAACAAAATATAATAATATTATATGTATTATGCGCGTGGCGCGTTTACAATGCGTGGCTGTGAAATCGACGAAAATCTTATTGTTAACGCGCGGAGTTTACGAGCTTATTGATTTATTGTGGTTATAAATGGATACACTAACTCGCAAGTATTGAAATGCCCACATTGCTATATAGTCGTTTCCGTATAATAGGTACAAGCTTGTTATTTTCAGTCGTACAATAGACGTTTGTGTTGTACGTACCTATGACCTATTGTAGTATTGAGACGTAACCTCACGTCGTATGTGTAGTACCCAACTATATAGGGAGGCAATTGCATGGCTAATATAAATAACATTATAGATAAGATTTGATAACAATATTAACTATTTTATTTATATTTTAAATGTATCGATTTTAATAGACTTATGAACTATTTATTTTACCTAATATAAATAAATACACAGCATACAGCATATTATATAACATTTTAAAAGGAAATCCCCTAGACCTACGCCTGATAAGGCCCTATATTACTTATTTTTTAGAAACATTTTTTCTAGAAAATTTAAAGCAAAAGCTTTATGGTTTAAAATTTAAATTGACGAGTGGCTCTTATATTTAAATATTTAATGTTTTAATTCGTTGTCCATTGATCCTATCTGCGTATGCAACTACTATATTGATTTTAAAATTCCGACTTATTTATTTTTGATTACGTCATAATAATCCGAAGCTGAACAATTCTCTAAGTGTTTCGATGTCGCGATTATTGAATTAAGTATAAACTACCGTTGTTATTTGTTTTGTTTTCGTGACCTTTTAACTTTAAAATCTTGGACAAGCCAGCGTTCAGTGTTTGTTTTGCTCGCCACGCATATTTAATGTAGAAACTGTGTTAAAAGCTAAATATTTTGATGCTATTTTATATTAGATGCACATAATATAATATAATGGCCAAGTGTGTGCGTTGATGACGATTGGCGATTTGGTTTGGAAAAAGTTTACCTATCGAGTCAACAAATGTGCTCTGTCAGATTATAACATTTCAGTATCCCATTAACTATTTTGTTACGTATGCACATTGCACCTACTATACAAATTTAAAAAAAATATATAGGAAATAATATCACATTTCGCGAAACTCGTTTCGAAATATTATTCTATTTACCCGCGGTACGTTGTCGCAATAACGTCGTGGCGCGTACGCGCAGTTATCGTTTTGTGGGGGTGCGGGAGACGGTGGACTTTTAAACTTCCGGAAAAATACGCGGAAAACACGACTCTGACGAGGCGGTGGTAGAGGGCGCGGAAATCCCGACGATTATTGATCCGCGGGCTGTGAGGCCGCATGTGAGCGGAAGGCGTGCGAATGCATTCCTCGCGATATCGAATATATTGCAATATAGCAGCAGCAGAACGTTTCACGGCCTCCCGAGCACGGATGTTTTCGACGGTTTTATCGCCCAACCAACCAACGAACGATTTGAAATTTCCACCGATATAGAAACGACTTCGAAAACAGATCATCAAATTACTAGAAAAACTGTTGTTTACGAGCTGAATGATTACAAGACCGATTTGACAAAGACTCGAGTCGCCGAATTCGAGTTGTAACTGACAACTCAATTGATTTTTGGAACCTATTTTTACACTAAGTTAAACTTTAGCAATTATTTCAAAATAATAAAAATATATAACATAATTATTGCCACGTCGATGTTTAAAATCGATAGTTGCAGAGCATTGACCGGTAATATGAATTTTCCTTCCTTGTCTATAATATAATATAATATAATAGTCACTGTATTATAATAGTGGTTCAGTCACAAACTGTGTTGAGGAAAGAAGTTATTACTTGCAGTTATTACTTATATAATAATATTGTTACGATATAGTTTTATTAGTTATATTATTATTGCCAAACATAAAATGTTCACGATGAGTCACTCATGTATGAGCATTGAGCACTGCCGCTGCGTGCATCGAACGCAATATTTTTATTGATACTATTTCTACCTATATATACTATCGATAATATTCTATTTATATTGATATCAATCCCGGATCATTCCCACTCGTAAATTATTTATAATTGTCGTTTTAACCTGTCGGAAACACATTAATTGTTTATTAATCCCTCTCGATGACTGCCAAGTGCGTTACTACGTCGTTATATAGCACCGCCGCAATGCACTTTTTAACGCCTCACACAATACATAATATTATAATGTGTGTGTGTGTGTGTGTGTGTGTGTGTGTGTGTGTGTGTATAATACTTGACAGCAGTAAATCGATACATATTTATATTACATACATGATGGGCAAGTGTATTTAATGTTATACTTATATTGTACGCCGGCGCAAAGTATACTTCTGTTTAACGTTATACGTATAATAATTTTAAATCCACATATTATTATAACACTGTCCATACGATATGCCGCCAGTAAAATATTACTATTAAACTGTCTATTCGATCGAACCCGTGTTTAAAGTCTCGCATACGTATATATTATCTACAAATAATAGGTATATTTACATATGTATAATGTATGTCTTTTTTATTTTTCATTTCGCTTTTCAATTTAAACTGTCGGGTAATGTTTGCTATAACAGTTTGAAACAAGTGTTATTACTAATTATACACATTTAGCAACTATTTAACATAGTAATAAATCGAAGTACGCAATTAGTATTAAACATAAATTTATAGGTACGTACGCACCCAATGCGTATCCGACCGTTCGGAGTACATCACATCGCACCGAAGCAAATTACGTTATAGTGTGGACCATTGGAAATCATTTTTTTTCACTACAACTTAAAGAATAATAAACAGATCCCTTTTAAAATGATGAATATAAGAAAATATTATCTATTTCGTACTATTTTAGGTGACTGGAAAATACACAGATAGCTTTGAATCTATAATAGATAGGTACTTAATACATAATATTTTGATTTTACCGGATATCTTAGGGTGTTTCGTTACGCTATCATTAATAACCATCATGTGACAATGTGTACTAGGCGGCCGTATTTAGAATTTTTCAATTCCTGGTTTAACAATTTCTGCTACCTATTATAAATATCAATATATTACCCCATTGAGGGAGAAAATAATCAAAACCATGAACAAATATACCAATTATTTTGTAGTAAAAATGTTCAACATTTTCTACTTTATTAGCTAAAGCTTGAAAATGTAATATGAAGTCCCCACAAGTTTTTCTTAAAGTAACCAAAATATCTTAAAAATACATACACAACATTTTTTTTATAAACATTTAAAGTTTAAATTTCGATAAAATGTGATATTGTAGAACAAAAAATAATGATTTGAATTATTTTGTTGTAATTTAAAATATATTATTAATTGTAAAAGATTTTCGTTCCTACGGATATTGTTATTTAGATACCTACTATACAAAATCGCATTTTTAAAATGCTATATAATTTAATTTAATCCTAATATTTAATAATTAACTAAATTAATTTTAAGATATTATAAGTCGAAACTATATTCATACCGTTCTACGTTATTAACTTATACGTTAATAACAAAGCTAGTAATATTACTCTCGAATGATATAACAGTATAACGTGTAAGTATATAATAACAGTATAACAGTATAATGTGATTTGTTGTGAGCAAAAATTAGTTCAAGCTACTTTTTTTTTTTTATTGTTACAGCATCAACATCAAGGTTATTAGCTTACAATTAGATTATATAGTTACGTACATAGGGTTTTTTACAATAATTATTAGAGAGAAAAAAAAAGTTCAATCTCCTATATTACTAATAACAATAAAAATGTATAATAAATCTTTATAGAAATAAAGTCCGACTGACCTATAATCGTATAATTTCTTTTTTTCATTATGATGAATTTTGGATGATTATGACTTAGATAGGTGCCGATTACTAGAAAAAATGCCCCCTTAATTTCCTACACCTATAGTCCGTGCCCATATCACCTATACATCAATTCAGGTGTGGTCAGATGGACAAATAATTTAACACGAGATTAGGATGAATAATAATTTGTAAAATTAAAAATAAAAATATTTACTATTTTAAATTTTTATAATTTAATTTGATATTTTTTATTGGCACAATTATTTTGGTGTCAATATGATTTTCAATTAAATTATAAAAACTATTGAGTAATAATATTTACACATTTGATAACTTAAAGGTTATGGCTCTACATAATACAATATTACCGACGTGCAGTATAAATCATGTGTTTGGATCCCATTTTATTTCATATAGGTTTTTGGATTACAAATATAGTCAACAGTGTACAAATTGATTATCTATTACCCCTGGATGTCATGAAATATTCAGCTGTGGTGCCGGAAGGCAGTTGAGGGAAGTGGAGTATCAGAGAAATCCCAATTTTAAAATTAGCTCCGTAAAACTTACGCTGTATTCAATATGAATACATGCACTTGTGATATATTTATAATTTTTCATATAATTTAATGCATCAATTAATAATCGGACCTGGCCTATTTAATTTATTATACTTAATATCATTAATTATGAATACTAGTATTCATAATTAATGATAATATGCATGGAAATATATTCAAGCCAGTAAATTCTATTTTATTTTAATAAGATATATTTAATTCGTCTAATTAATAAAGCTTATAATATAGTTATAACAAACTATAGTCGAGGCTTCAGATCATCCAAATAATATTTCAGTTATCAAGCTCTGCATAAAGGCATGACAATAAATATTTGCTTATAGTTAGCAGTTTACACGGTCAATCAATGATTAGGTATGGACGAACGTCTCGCAAAAAAAAATACAGAAAAGCCCCCCTCCCCAATACAAATATATTGTAATTCCGTATGAAAAGAATAAGAAACGAAACTCATATGACCACTCTCGCATGCAGTGCTGAAATGACGGTTCCTGCAAACCGAAACGAGTCAAACGATCTGACTCCGAGTCCCCGCACGCAGCTTGGGTGGCGGCAATGTCTAATAGTAGGCCAATAATCCGAATCGTTTTCGCACACGCCCTTATTTGCTCTGCTGCAGCTTCCGCGTCGTGTTACATCATCGTGTTATCGCGCGTTCTGGAGACTTCGTTATCGGTTTCCGGCGGGGCCTTACAATAATGATGATGATGAGGATAATAATAATAATAATAATAATGATCATAAACGAAAAGAGCTTATGCCCATCAGCGCACGTCCGCAGCAGTACTCTAAGGGGTAGTTTGGAATCGGTCCGCGATGACGGTCAACGGAGGGGCTGTAAATCCCGCCACGAAGCTCTGCGACGTTGTCGGGATGCGCGAACGTTCGAATATAACGAGCTTATCACTTTGTCGAATGTTTTTACGGCGCGATTTGGTGCTGTTTTTTTTTCACATCGTATATATTGTTATAGTTATCCGTCCTGCTTTTGTTTTCATAAACAATTTACCGAAACGTGCTGTATACATATTTTATTTTATTGCAACGATCACGAGTATACACATAATGATAATAATAATAATATTCGGTGCCCGTTTAATATTAAATTAAAATATAATATTCGAAATGTGTTTCTGCAGCCGACATTTGTCTTTACTTTTGAAGGGTGGTCTTTTTTTACGAACGACTTATAGGTATAGCGGGTATATACCTGTTTTACCACGACTTGAACTGCCAAAATTATACCAGATTTTACCAAATAAAACGTCGTACTACAAAGCTGTAATTTTGCGACTATTTGATATGTAATATGTATTGGATAAATAAATAATATTATTTCATTATTATTGTCATTATTCTCGTGACCTTGCCTCAGCCACCTTGCCTTTATGGCTGTATATTTATCAATATATTTACGTCTCAATATTATAATGCTATAGACACAGCTGGAGTACGATTTTTTCCAATAATACGAATATCAAACTTGTATAAGTGTACAACTCGAGTATACAAATAAATTACAGTCATCGGTATAAATTAATTTTGCGTGTGTGTAACCACTTTATCACAATGAAAAAAAATCGCAATATAATAAATTACACACTATGCCCTTAATACAATTCTGCGATCATAATATTAATGCTAAACACGAATAAAATATTAGTTTAGGAAAAGGTAAACATTCAAAGTAGTTTTTAAACGCGTAGAGAAAAACAAAAATTAAGAAGGTATAGGTTATAAGTTCCAATTTATAGTACTCAGAGCACGGTGAGAAATAAATAACGAGTTAAAAATATTTAAGGCTAGGGTACAAACTATGTGAGGACCAGATAATAATATCACATATCATGGTAGACTCGTGGCAGTCAACATGTTGACTACTTAAACTATCATACCGGTGCCTATACTTACGTTCTACGTATATCTTTGGGAGTGATGCTTTTTTATTTTTCTGTACGGGAAGGAGACGTCAAAAACTCCGTTCGCCCATCGCGCAGCGACATCTACACGACGCGCGACGGTACCCACAACATGGGTCGACCGGGGACGGTGGCTAAACTCCACAACCTTTGCGACTCAGGGCATTCGCGGTCGGGAATCGGCGAAAAGGTTGCACGTTTTCAATTCGGATGCGCCACGTCATCGTGGCTGGTTTTGGGAGATCGCAGAGTGAGCGACCGAATAAACACGACACCGTATTGTTACGATTAACGCGATCGTGTACATGGCTTACCCATCATCACCGCGGTTGTCGTTTGACGCGAACCCAAAGTCAACTCGCGAATCGCCGCGAACGGATACGCTTCCGGTCTGTATTTAGAGCGGCGACGTGTCCGCCGCCCACGCGGGGTCGCGCCCTCTCGCTGTCCGACCGGAAACGACGCACTCGCCGCGCGTGTAGAGCGCCACACCGTGGGCGAACCGTTCCTGGCGGTGGCGGCGATTCACGACCGGACGAAAATATTAAACAGTAGAAACCATTTTTTGCAGCTTCCGTCCGTCACCTATCCTCCCATCGGTGCAGTGGACATTCGAATAAACAAAATTGTGTGCCGCAAGTACACATAATATTTATGTGCGTGTAGTATAGACGTATTGACCATAAATGTATAGAAATTGGTACCTGTTTAGGTAATATGTATAATTATATTATTGTGAATACCTACATAGCTATATACAGCGTTCACCAGACCGTGTGTTGTTTTCGTAAAACGACTCCATAAAAAAAAAAAAAAATATATTATCATAATATATTATACCGAGTACCCGACCATAAGCCGTTAGTCATAATAGCTAGTCGTAATTATTATTCGGTTACACGTAAACACGCTGCGTAGTAGGTGCTTATAATGTTTGTTTATGTTGCCCACATTGATGGCTGTATGTGTAGAGGGTACCTTTATGCACCAACAGAGATTTTAGAAACCCTGATTTCGGATTTAAAAAATTCACAGTTCTTCTTGTTTTATTCAATTATTGTTATATTAATATTATTATTATTGTTATTATTGTTATTATTGTACTTATTATTTTTTAGACCAAATATTCAAAAATATGAAATTTAAAGTATCTTTATTGTTTGATAATGTTTTTGTGAAACCTTTAGGTATATATTATTGGTAGATATTAAGTTTAAGGTGGTTGAAGTTCAAATTTATTTTGCACTCTACAAGCTGATTTTAGTAGACGTAAAGTGCAATCAAATTTGGTCGTCGAATGTGGGGAGGGCATCATACCACTAGCAGACGATTTATTAATGTAGCTCCATTACTAGTGATGGCCGTTTGTTTCGCCGTATAGCCGCATATTGCACTAAACACATGGATTGCCTACACAGTACTCCTTAATAAATGCACGACGTTCCTTTGACTTTTATCATTTTTACGTTTTAAGTAGGTATTTAGTATTTATAGGTAGTGTCAGTATTTGAAATTAGTATGCATTAACAATTATTCTATAAAAGAACGTTGCTTCCGGGTGTAAAATTAATAAATTAAATAAAACTAAATAGGTTACCTAAGAAATAAATACGAACAAAATTAGATTTGTTCGTAAAAATTTAGTCTTCAGAAATTTTTAAAAAATCTCTCTGTATTTGAATATAATTCATTTATCATTATATACGAAAAATTTTATTTTTATAATCACGATTGCTGGCATATATAAAAATATACCATTATACATTTATACCTATACATATATACCTATGGTATAAGGTATACCCCTTAATGTGATTATTTTTATAGTTTTTTGCTTTATTGAACTGAATTGGATTAATCATTCAGTTTACCTATAACTATACTTCTTATGTGTGTAAGAACAGTTATGGTCTTAAACCTATAAGTATCTACATTGTATCATCCATGTGAGTATTTGAGTTTGTGACATTGTGGCCATCAGATCACGAGTTTAGGGGTTCTATAGTGCATCTAACAAAGTGTCTAGTGAGACAGTATGATATTATAATTTAAGGTGATGGGCTAATATATTTGTCATTATACTCTCGTAATTTAAAAATAGTAAACCGTCGTCATGTTGTGGGATTGTGCCCTTTTGACACAAATAACAAATAATTTACTTTGGAATCATTTTGTTTTATTCATAAATTATTACTAGTTATTGCTTATATTATAAGCATGGCAATATTTCGTTGTTAGTTTGGTGCAGATAAACGACTTCAATCGAGAATCAGTACTCACTATTCAGTATAGTATAATAGCATATTATATTACTATGTTTTATTTTTTATAATATACTTGAATTATTCTTAAATCCAAAATGGTTGGTAAAATCTGAAATATTTTACGATAGTCGATAGGTACTTGTATCGGATATATTTAATTTTTATAATTTTTAACCACTTATAATATTGTTGGTAACTTACAGATATTATATTTAACATAATCAATATTAATTCCATTATGACTTTGTACTATTTTTTATTAATCATTGGAGAGAGGAGCAGAAAAAATCATTAATTTGAGACAATCTATGTTTGATATTTTACCTATTTTTCTGCTTTTATTATGTTTAATTTAAAATTTGTTTTTTTATAGGTACCTATGTAGTTTTTGATAAATGTATTCATAAGTAAATACGATTGAAAAGTTAAAAAATTGTATCATATAATACGTCATATAAAAATAAAAATTATTAATGGACGTAATGTATATTAAATAAACTGAATTTTAACTTATTCCTAATCACTATACTTGCTATAAAAAGGACAAACACATTTTTCAATTTACACTTATGTGTAGGTAACATGTTTTAAATAAAGTTGTGTCGTAACTGATTAACCACGTGCCAATTATATGAGCGATTTCAAATCTTTAATAAGGATAAAATTATATTATTATAGGTAGGTATAGGTAATAGGTATATAGGTATGCTTAAATTGATAAATAAATAAAAATAATTTTGCAGCAATAAATATTTATGTACCTATATAATTACCTACTAATTAAATAGTATCACAAAATGCAGAGTAGTAATTAATTTTTCGTCAGAAATTTTTCAGAAGTATTTAATTTTGATCACTAAACTTTAATACTCAGAAAAAAATATTGAGTAATTAACATTATCTTGTCTACAGAAAATGTCAATAAAATTTAAAAAGGTAAAAAATATGATATTTATCATTAAAATAAATGTAAAACAACACTTATATTTACAAATATATTATTAATCAAACTAATTTAAATTGTCGGTAATTAATATAAAATAAAATTACATAGAACATTATAAAAATAAGATGTACCTACACATAAACGCGTAGGTACATTTTGTAAACGAGACGTAATTAATATGGCACGATCCGGCTATTTAATTATTTTTATTAATTATATTTTATTCGTGTTTGTATGAATTTGGTATTAACGGTATTACACTTTAACCATATAGGTCTAACGTACGTATTGTGATATACCTAAAAAATACTATAAAATAGGTAGTTTCATGACACGACAATAATACTATTATAGACGTACTTAACTAGTACAATAATATAAATATCGTTGCCATTATTTTTCAACCACATCATATCACCACCATACAATATATAATATTGTTATCGTTTTTTGTGTACGTTGGCGTTTGAAATAATAATTATTACTATAATTTATTATTGAAACGAATAACAATTATAATACGACACATCTGCACGTGTCATACGTACGGTTACTGAACTAAAATCATTCTACAGCTATACCATAATGTATAATATGCATATACATACATTATGGACGGGCGGATGGACTTAACGCTGTTACCATACATTTGTACCATAAATTGTATATACATCTAATATAATTGGATGTCTTGGGCACGTTGCAGGGTCGTCAAGGTCATTCGATCCATATAAACGAGATCGAATATGATGACGAAGTCCGATGTATCTTCCGACGTCCGTGCACACTCACGTGCTATACATTATATTATATAAATATAATATAATAATAATATAATAAGACGCCGACATGCGAGTCTTAAAAGATTACCGTGAAATCGGGAAGAGTTTTTCTAAAACCCGTACATTTGCATGACGTCTGCTGGAAATTAAACATGTTATTTTGTACTGTTCTTGAACAACAACAATAACACGATCCTCCAAATAACTACGACCTTTCCAAACGACGAAGTACATAGTATTATATATAATAACCGTCAACCGACCAAACATTTTAACAACTGTTTGCGTTTAGGACATTTTCCTTGCAATTATATATTATGATTAATTTGAAATTCAAATAAATTATATCTCAAAAAGAATATATTTGATTTTTGGATTTTAATAACAATTATAATAATACAAGTACCTATACAACAATTGTCAGCTTTGTAAAAACAACTCAAAACTTCATAAGAATCAATTAATCATATTAATTGTACCAATATATTAAAATATATCAACAGTATGTCAATATCATACCAAGCGATTGAGGAAAGTTTGAAATCTGCAGCTCAACTCAAAAATTGAAATAGGGGGGGGGGAGTTCCAATTTTCCTGATCTATAAGCGATATACCTTTGAGAGTTGTACATATACCTCGGTAGAGGACAGTATAGGCAAGTTGGTGCAGTGAAATCGACTTTAAATCTTAATATAGCTTAACCTGTGATAATATTTAATAGCACATGCAGGTATGGTTTTGATGGCAGTATACGTTTTTGATATCTATAAAGATATCTAATAAGGAACGCGTGTTATATTATATAATTGTTTTTAGTGGTTAATAGTTATGCAGTATGCTATTAGTATTTAGTACCTACCTATATATTATAATATTATGATTCGTAAATACATAACTACATAGCTTCAAATTATAGTTTTTTTTAATGAAAAACGTGTAGTAATCATTTAAAATAAATCGATATAGACCTATAATATAGGTAAACAATTTATGTATTATGATTTATGATATAGATAAATACAGTGTTTGGTTAAAATTAAAAATGTTTTAAATTAATTTACTTATTACTTCTAATGCTATATTCAATATATTTATTTATTATGTCAGAGAAGAGATAAGATGACGAAATTAAAAAAAATTAACGCATATTATATTACATTGCATATTTGCATCGTTTGTTATTAAATATGAGATTACCAATATAGCCAATATAGGTGATTATTTCATTAATTATTCAAAATAACATCATTAAAGTGTCGATTACATGTATTATAAAACTCAGTCCGTTAAATACTTTTTGAAAAATAAATGTTCAAACCTTGTGTACATACCTTGCCAGCCATTTTTTTACCCGTTTGAGTGACACGATAATAATAATAACGCGGCGACGATAATAACAATAATATTATAATGCAGGCTATCCTATAAGTAATGTCCTAATACGTATTATCTTTAACAATCTACATTGAATAATTACGGTAATATATTATAATATCTGCGTTTATGAATTACAAATGATATTCGTCTTTCATGCGATTAAGACATTAAAAACGCGATACAGTCAAATTGACGTGTATAATGGTTTTAAAAAACACTTATATGTATATACGTTTTTTACGGATTAATATTTATTCCTACACATTTTAATATTATATACATAAATATTAACCGGTTGTTTGCGGATTATAATATTATGTTCATTTATAAGAGGATAAAACTATTCCATATATTGGCATTCATCAGCTGGTTTAGCGAATGATAATAAATATTTTATTTAAAAAAAGGTGAATCGTAAATATTAATATTAATATGTACCCTCGGTATGCAGAAAATATGAATTGGTTAGCGGAGTTCCGCGAGTATACTATTTCACTGCAATAGTGTTATGAAAGTATTAATATTTTTGACGGCGGAAACGGAGAGCAGACGCGTGCGAAGAGTATAATAGTTTCTTCTTCTCGACATGACGTTTCACGCGTGGTTTCCAAATGTCTTTCAAGACATAAAATATGTATAAATCGATAGCACCGATGAAGACAATACCTATTCAACCACCATGATAATAATATATCTTAATAGGCACCTACCTATATATTGTTATTATGCCCGTACGCCGTACATAAATAATTGATAGCTGCAATACGAGCGACGACGAAGGGCGAAGTACTTTATGACGTGGCCCCGATAATAATATTTCGGCGGGCGTCGTATTAGGCCCGTGGGATTTATAACGATATATTAATAATATAACAGTGGTATACGCCGAGACGATATAATATTTTGTGCGTCGACGACACGTTTAAGAAGCGTTTCGAGATGTGCTCAGCAGCATCGGACGACTCTACCTAAAATACAGCTAATAATATAATATATAATACGCGTCACGACGATAATAATAAAATAATACTTTATCGGGGCGAAACACTTTGGTATAGTCTTAAGTATGCATAAGACACAGGTATTTTGACGTAGTTACAATTTAACGTGTGAACTACCGGATAATTAGCAGCTGATTCTTCGGTGTCATTTTCTGTCGGTAAAAAAGATAAAGTCTTAAAACTAGCGTCAACCGTTCTACGCAGATTTCTAACGAGAATATTGTTCTGTATAGGTTTTTTATCAGTGAGAAAAATATATTATATATGAAATCGTATACACGTTATACACAGAAAAAAAATTAAAACCGAGCTATTCCATAATACAACTTCTAAACCGTCCAGATTTATTGCCAATATGTTGTATCTAGTGTGTGTGTGTCTGTGTGTGCGTTATTCAGTAACAAAATAATATACGACAAAAAACGTAAACGATTTTTTGGTTCGGTTATAATAGTATTATGTGCTGCAGCGAGGACGACTGTTCGATGCTGTAGCCGCGTAGGTGTGTTGTATACATTATTATTATATACAACAAGTATGTTTAGTCGAAGGTCATCGAATAGTACGGGGCTGGTGATTCGGCCATTATGAGGGTGAATTCTCACAATAAGAGTCGGCTCGGTATTCGACGCGTGACCAAAGTAATTTACAGTTTATGTCTCCGAAATGGGTCTCATATATTATTGTCAGTTAAAAAATGCTGGGCAAGAATCTGTTTTTAATTCGGTCCTTATATTATTATAGCGTTGAACTACATCACGCCGTGCGAATATTGAACACAATATATGATTCACATACTAACATAATGCCTAGTCGACAGTCGTGTGTGTGTGCTGTTGTTGAATTTAGTGAGTTTCATGAATAACGATCTGCAAAATAATCGATTTCGTGATTATTTTATTGGTTTGTTGACTATAATGAAATTCTTATTTTTTCGCGAAAATTAACGTAAAATTATAACTATCTGCAGAAAAATATTGGAAGTTTGTTTTTCTAGAATTCTTTCCACATAATATATTAGATTTTCTGCAGAAAATTGAAATATTGATATTTTTATACAACGGTATTATATATGTATCCATCTAAATCGATTCAATTTTTAGCAATGATAATAATTACAATTTATTTTTAAAAAAAAATGTATGTACACATATTAAATTATTTAAATAAGTATTTAAAAATATTATTGATCTATTAATTAATCGGGAGTTTTGTAGGACAAAGTTTAAATCGTTTATATTAATTTAATTTAGATAATATAATATTTATTTATATTTTATCTCAAATGTATAACGATCAAATATAATTGTTAGAGACATTTATAAATTCTGTTGGTATAATTAATAATTTTATTGTTGTTTGTATATAATATAATTTATAAATCATAATTATAAAATATAATAGAACTAATATAGTACATAAAATAGAATAAATGACTTACGATTTTAATTATTTTTATCGTTTAACCGGTCAACATTTTTTTTACGACCACACGCTTGTATACAATTGTGCATAAGACTCACTTTGTTTTACATTTATTCGTATTAAAAATAAATCTTAAGAAATCTGACATTTTGCTGTTTAAAAACATAATTTACGATAGTTTGGCTTGACGTTTGGTTGGTCACCTATTTGAATTGTATTACGCGAAGTGTACAACTGCGGTGACTTATAATAAATATAATAATAATAATAAAACGAAGGCGTTCAATGCCAACAGTATAATATTATTATAATAGTTATACGACGACCGTTCGTTTTAAATTCACATTTGAAACAATTTCCATGTTTGTCATAGTTTCTAAATCAATTCCTTATTTTTACCCTATAGATACTCTGCGTGGACGCTCGATGCTTTTGTACATGTGTCTACCAGAATTTTAGGGTTACTTTCGCATAAATATTATAATTCTTTAAGAAACGATGACATTTCGTAGAATTGTGTCAAATCGCTTCAGATGTATATAATATATACGTTTCCAATTCGACCACCGTGTATAGTCGAAACAGTGATTGACGATAAACATATTCAAATGCTCAACAAATTATAATATAAAACATAAGTACCTACCTAAACTATGTATAAAACAATTTTTTTCCATGTGGATAGATGGATTTATTTTTTTATTAGTTTAGACGCATACATATTATGATAGTGCTGCAGTAAACTGAAGTTTTCGTACCGTAAATTATATAGGTACCTACTACTGAAGCTCATCAGTTTTTCAGGTGAATTCTAACCAATTTCTTCTTAATGGGGTACCCACTACTGATCCGCGGGAGAGGGTCCGAAGTGAAATTAAAAAAATCTAAATCGTCTATTTCGCGGTGGAAACTTTGAGAGTTTATATTCCGAGCGGGATTATCATGCAGTACGAGAGCCGTGGGGGAGTTTGACGCTCGTTTTCCATTATTTTTTTTCCACCAAAATATACCTAGGTATATAAATATATATCATATTTATATATATGGCGGAGCGCGTGGTATCGCGTGGTATACCGACGGTCGGAGTTATTTTTTCGCCGTCAGTTGCAGCGGCGCGCGCGAATCTCGGATCGCGTAGGTGGAGCCGAAACTATTGATCTCCTCGACACCGCCACCGGACCGTCCGCCCTCCACCGCCACCGCACCGGAACTGCACATCGACATATATATATTTGTATGTGTGTGTGTGTGTGTGTGTATATATACGTGCGTGTTATAATTTATCCTATATATATATATAATATATATATATACGTATTTTTGCGCAAAACCCGTCCGTCACGCCGCCCCACTCCCCGCAGCTCGATCGCGGTCTCTGCAGCCGTTTCGCCAAAATGGCCGTTCGCACTATATAGTACGACCCTCTCGCCGACCGACGATACTATATACATATATATACACACACACACCAAAGACACTATATTATACATATACATAGGTACTTCTTCGCCCCGCACCCATTTCACACCCGGATATACGCCGCGGTGCAGTGCTACCAGCGAGGGGTCTCCTCGCGCCCATTAAAAAGCGCACAGACCTTTTAATATTATCGTGCGTGTGCGTACTTGTATACGTGTCCTCTGAGGGGGGGGAGATCATATATATATATATACACACACGGTATACCCACATACGCCCCCGTGTACGTGCCGAGCGAGCGTGTAATCGCGACTCGACTAAATCGTTTCGACGAGGGACTTCTCGACGCGATATATATGTAATATGTTATATATATTTCGAGCGGAGAGGCTGCAAAAATCATATATTATATTACGTCCACTGCTCGGTACACACACACACACGCATGCACTTAGGTAAGTATAATACCGTATATATGGGTGTTATATATTATAGATCGACCGGAAAACGTTTCCGTTTTTACTGCACCACGCGCGCGTTTCTTGCACGGCGGTACATGTTCGTGATAATATTACATTGTAGATAATATACACAATATAACAACTTGCACTGCAATGCAGATGATAATATTATACGAGTGAAGGCGAACGTGCAGTATATAATATTATGTGACGTAACGCTAAGTATATATTATGAACGACCGGCGATGATTTTATGTTAATCGTCGCTACCACCGGATCGTATAATAGTTTTATAGCTGGTGTACAAAATTTCAGTGCGGGTCTCGAGCGATCCGACGAGGAGACTACATTATATTATGCGGGAAAATATGTGTATAATATGCGATATACATGAAACACAATAATGTATTTGATTATAATATATGATCGTCTTATATACATCACGCAGACGAATCTCTGATCCACACGATCAGCATAATTTTCACAGTAAAATATTACACAATTTCGGTCTATACGTAGTATACTGAAAATAACCATACATACATATATATATATAAACGCTGTAAGTTGTTAGACTAATGTGCGATGAATTGTGTGGTTTGGTCGGCGGCGTCATGTAGGTAAAATCGTGATTCGTCAAATGCGTACTATGAGATAGATATAAGCACTGAGACTGCATGCTGTGACATATAGCGATTATAGAAACCATATTATTTAGGTATTATTACTCATTTAAGTAATATTAGTAAAACACAAGCGAGTCGGAGTCAGTTTTTAAATGTGGTTCCATTATTCATTTTTTTGCATTTTAACCGTAGCTATTATAGCGTATTGATTTTTACAATGATGTGTGTTTTTTATTTTTGTGTCCCGAGACATTTTTTCTTGAAGTTAAGATGCTCTGATCATCAACTTCGATGCGAGTTTCTTGCAGCAAATCGGATCTAGTTGGGAAGAAAGATCAACATTGAAAATACACTTAAAATTATTGGAAAAAACTAAAAAAACTTTTTTAGTTAAATTGTAATATTATTATTAAAATAATTGTGCGGTAAACCCTGGTTGCTAAAAGGTTAGACCGTCTTCGCTGATCCTTTAACCATTTTCTATTCAACCGTACCTATTCAATGGTTGAATTTAAATTTAACACGTCACCCATTATATTGCGCACTCTGCAATGACGAGGTACACTTAAGTCAATTGACTCCTACAACTGTGTAGCGGATCGGTTACATGTGATTTCCAATTTTTCTCATTAAAAATAATATATAAAAATTTAACAATATTCGTATCGTTGTGCGCATAAACTCACTCGACGTACGCCATTACCATAATATATAATATTCTGTTACCGTTATATACTCAAATCCAATACCGTGCCGTACCTGTAAACAACAATACGTCTATCAATCATGTATAATCAATGTATAATATACTATGTATGGCCCCAGAGTTATATATTGTGCGACGGTCGTGCATGCATGTGTGTGGTGCGCGCCTCACCGAAAAAACGTATAAGCAAACAATTTGTATTCCATAAAAAGCGACTGTTCGGGACCGTATCGTAAATATCAGAAAACTGACAGCGTTGAGAATACTTTTCGAACCGTGCCTGAAAGGTTTTTTCTTTCTCCACAGTTTCAACTCTTTTCAATATATATACAATACTACCTATATATTATATATTATGTCGTTTGTCGTACCCGCCCTTATCACAATAATAATAAAAAAACTACTACCACACCAGCGCGTAGGATGTGTGTAATATATATACATATTATTACATATTTATATATATAAAATAATTATTATAAAAAAGCACATAACCACGCAAAGACGTTAAATCATGTTTATACCTGTGTCGTATATAAATATAGATTTCGTTCGAGTTATATTACTATACATCAGTACCTATATTATATATATATATATATATATATACAGTAAGTCATTAGGCGGGGCAAAAAATATCCGTATTCTAAGTGGCGAATCACAATATGATTTCAAAAGAAATTTCGTATATAGCTACTTAGTTTCTCGAGGTAAATAATAATAATAATAATAAACACGATTTGATTCCTGCCGCGCAGCAAATTCGTGGCACCCATACCAATACGATATGCTTTTAACGAAATTAGTTTACACAGCTATATATATTTTTCGTCACGAAGATCGCTTTTCGCCTCCAACTATGTTGATTAATACTCGACTACATAAATAAATATATGTACATGTATAACTAAATAAGTTATGCATGTCTGATTGTATCATCTGGATCGACGCAAAACGAAGCGACGAAAACATTAGTGTTGTATAGTGGAAGTGAAAAGTATAAATGGGCGAATGTAAGTTACTACTGCACGTGACCTAGCAGGTAAAAAATACATAGGTAATAATTCCTACATTGTGGACAAAATGATATAAATAAGTTCCTATACGATAAAAATGTTACGCATGTAAGTATGTTAGTTCCTATACTCCGCGGTAAAAAAAAAATACTTGATATGTTAGTTCTTACAATAATGCGATTTATCTGTGATTTTTGGAATTATATATAATATTCATAAATTGTTTAAATTATTATTTTTATAATGAAATATAATATTATAATATTTTATATGTTATGAGTTTATAACGTAAAATCAAACTAGCTGATAATAATAATGTTATAAAAAATATCATAACTCATTTCATAAATAAATGATTGTAAAAAAAAATATAGGTATTATATTTTATATTAATTATATATATATGTGTGTATTAAATGTAGTCAAACAGGTGCTAATGTCTTATTTTTTTTTAAATATCAAACGTATTTTACAAATAAATAATTGTAAAAAAAAAAAAATATTTTATGGTATCTAAAATATTGTCCTTTTAACAATTTTCTTTTTCAGCGTATTTTTTACTGATTTTTGTTTTTATGTTACTATATTGTGTACTTTTTATTTTCATGTATACCGATGTATTTACATGAAAAAGTTTGAGAATATCAATAATTTTAAAAATATGTGGAGATTAGTGACAACAATTTTAATGTACCTATGTAAGAGGTGTAAGAGTTGGTACTAACACGAATAACTTTTTTGCGTGTAAGAACTTACTAGACACAATATACTACCATAACATTTTAAAGTTAGATGCCTACGAAATTCTGTTTAAATTGTGTTTGAAATTATAGTTTATTGCGTTGTATTAAAATTCGTTTTGGAGACTTGTTTATATCATTACATCCGAGTAGGAAGTAGGAACTTACACATATCAATTGTATGCATATACGTACTGAATGTTTTACCTGCTACTCCCGCACAGGAACTTATTATTACGCATATATACGACGTCGTTTTCGTTTACCACCCGCAGACGTTTACGAGTAGCGGCCCCTGTTCTATTTTTTTTCTCCCGAGGACTCGCGTTTTAAGTGTAATAATCTATGCATTTATGATATATATCTTACAATAATAAAAAAAGGCAATGTTGGACTCATATTATATATACGAACTATGTACGAATAATAGGTATGTCACAATGATGACGGTGAGTCCAATCAGGAGCGGCAAGTTCATATACGCGAAAAAGCTGAAAGACTGACACAGGTTTCATAAAAATAAATTGTATACAGTATAATATTATACTATACGGTTAGCGGTGTTTGGGTGCGAATCACCACCCCGCCCTCAGGTATTTTCAATATAAAAATAAATAACATACATAATTTATTATTATTTTTAATATCGTACTCCCTTCATCGGATATCTGAAGTGTACGCCATTGTTAGTTATATTAGTCATATATATATAGTCGCTGTGAAAAAAGTATTACCTACACTTTAATATTAAATATATTAATGTAAGTCGTAAATGGATTCCCGAAAACACAATTGGCGAAACAATCGTTTGGTAAAAAACAAACAGGTAATTGTTGATATAAATCGCGGTGACGTCCTGCGATACATATACCGCGATAATTTGCCGATTGCGAATATTATACCGCGTTTATGGACTGTGGGATACGTGTAGTTTGACACTATATATTTTAATAATATCTACTAATATTATCAATGTAATGTGCGGACGTGGCGAAATCACGACTTTTTCACATCTCGCACCGTGACGTGCTGTTTTCGGTCATTGAGACGTTTGGTGGATTTGATGGCGGATTTGGGATTCAACCTCGCGAGTGCAGACGCCGCTGTACCATGCTAATTACCGAAAACGACATGTGACTCGTTTGTAATATGACTCGTTTCGCATTCGATAATAATAATAATTGCCCCGAATACTTGGTGGTTTTCAAGTAAGAAGAAACAAAAAAAATGTTACCGACGCGGACGAGTGTCGATAATTGAAATCATATATTTAAGTAGTTTAAACTCTTGCCGAAAACATGTTCGTTATATTATATAATATATCATTATTACAAGTTACAATCTACCATGGTCGTTAAATCTCGTAGGTATATAAAAGTGCTGAAGAGAGAGAGAGAGAGACTGAAAAACATTAGTATCATCTAAATTATATTGTATATATATCACGGTAAGGTTAAGTTACTATTGTTTATTTCCACTAAAGCGAAGAGTTTATTACGGCAATTATTTCGTTCACGCTTTGTATAATTCACACAGTAGTATAAAGTATAATATATTATAATATTTACTATTATACACGTGTACACATGTACGTTTATGTATGAGTAGATTTTCATCTTTTGACATGAAAACTCGTTATAAAGTTGGTTTACGCGGTTGGAAATAATACGCGCGGTTATACACCGAAAAAACGAAACGAAAAACAATGTAGGACTTCACGGGTTATGCCCATCATATAGGTATGCATATATTTTACCGTCTTTAATTTAATACGTTATAATAATTATTATACAGACATGTTAATATGTTATGAGTACCTCTTACATGCGTATAACGTATATATTATATTCTATCTATTCATTTTAATAATATATTATATAGATGTGTGTATAGTGTGTAGTACACGCCTGACATGAGTAGGTTTCAAATTCGACAGTAAATTTAATTTTCACGTCTGACTTGCCGTTCTACGTCTTGATAATAAACTTTTCCTTTTCTTGTCCGTCACACATAGGCATTCACATTGTTTTGATACCAGATTATTAAGCTTGTCAAAAGCCGTTTGGTGTTTATCCATAATTCATACGTCTTCGTACCGATATACAATTTTGAATTCTAATACTGTTATTATAGGTAATTGCTGTTTGCAGTCGTCAGTGATATCGTTTTTGTAAAAAAAGTTTAGAACGGTCTGATTTAACAGACTCATCTGACGGTTGGTATGTTAGACATTCCGCGACTGCACACACGATGTACCTCCATATGCACATATACATAACATATGATATAATAATATCGTAGGATCGCGTTTAAATCGTCGCCGCCGAGTATATCACTGCTGCAGTGCTTGTTAAACTGGGTCTTGTTATTATTATATAGGCTCCATAATATTATGTATATATGGGTATCGTTATATTATTGTGTACACGTATAGATGCGACACCGCAGTCGTAATATTGAATTTGTTTACGGAATAATACGGCTCGGACAAAGGTCTACGTCCTTGGAACGCGTATTACTGTTATATTATTACTCGCCGGGGACCGCCGTCGTATAAAAGGATACAATAATATATATTATTATTTTAAATGCAGTGCGGCGATGACCTTGTACCGGACAGGATCCGTTGGATCGTTTGATAATGTCCTTATTGTTTACGTTCAAGGGTACGTATTATGTGTATATAATACACGAATTCGGCTGCCCACACACGCATACACATACCTATCTATGTATACGTGTGCGGAGAATGTCATCGAATGCGACCAGCAAAGGGTTAGTCGGATGTAAGGGACCTATCAGTTTTGGTCCGAATCTCTTGGTGCGCGAAACGTGTAGTCCGTCCGTCCGTCTGTCCGTCGTCTGTTTGAACGCAATCATAAGAATAATAATACAATAATAATATTGTATAACTGGTTTTTCACGCTTTCGGAAACATCTCCCGAAATACCGTCTGCACTGACGCCACTGCTGCCATTATTAGGAAATAATAATATTACGATATAGACGTTTCCCACATGACGTATATAATAAATATGTTCTGCTTCAGGAGTCACGTTACGCGATCAGTTTGGTATTTATTTATTTTTTTAAACGTCCATATCATTAGTTACATACTTACATACGATAACATACACGCGTTTATATAGGTATGATATACCTACTGTACTTACCACTATAATATAAATTAAAATATAGGTACCAACTCACGAGACTATATATATTATTATGATATAGGTGTATATAGCATTATAGCCGCATTATATGTGTAGGTACTTACCACAATCTGATTGGTGTGTAATGTTTATTATACTTATATAGGTATTATATATGTGGTTAAAACACTTTACTTCTGGTTTTTAATAATTAAGAATAAACAACATGTCATCGTCATTTCTGTGGAATGCAAATTTAAGTATGAACGCGATAAAAAGGAATAAGTTAATTTGGCCACTATTTTCGGTTACTACTATAATTTTGTAAAAAAAAATCTTCGACGTAGTTTTTATCATCGAAATAATTGATTTTTGTTTTTTCCCACTATTAAATTATCTACGGTCAATGCAGAAATTGAGGCGATTTTTCATTAATTGCAGTAACTGAGTGTTTTTGACTTGTTTATTTTACCCTCACACAAGACATAAAGTTATCAAAGCTGCAGCTGTAACGTGGTCGGGGGAACTTATGTTGCACTGCGTTGTTTAAGCATCTGAAATCGTTTGTTTACATTATGAAATTGATATTTATAAAGCTTATGTTCGAAATTGTAATTAATATGTCGTAATATTATAATATACTTTAACACAGCATTTAAGACAAACGTGTTATTTATATTTCGTCAATAACAGTAAGTTTTAATACAATCGATTTCGGAAACCATATACTATTCACTACAATTCGAGATAAAAAATAATAATATATCTACCTATTTATATTGGCTATAAGTTATTACTTATCAGTTATTACCTGTATCAGGGATGGAGCTCAATTTTGACGTATATTTTTTATCTGGCCCTTACTACGTTTTCAAATTACTTTATACAATTTTAACGTTTATGCATAGGCGGATATCTGGTTATATCCGTGGGGCTTAACATTTTTACCATATCCATTAGAGTCAACACATTATTAGATACTTCAACCAGCAAGCTAGTGGATCTCCTACCTTATTCTAGCTGAGGCACCAAACATGTATAGGTTATATGAATATAAATAAATAAGTATTTAAAGCTATTAAATTTGTTTTTATTCAATGTTATTAATCTATTTTTTTTTTCAAATACAGTATCGGTATTAATACATTTAGTTATGTTTTTTCAGTCAAGCATTTTAACCATTATAAATTAATTCATGTTGTGTGAAGCAACACGCATACATCATATAAAATAAAAATGATTGACATAATGTACAATAAGAAAATATATATAATTTATTTTTAAGTCAGAGTGTAGTCAGAATGTGATAATATCGAATTAATAAGTGATATTTATTAGGATAACATAATATTAACATTCATGCACAGAACAATGGTTCACGGGCGGCATTCCAGGCAGCCAGCAGAGTTTGCCCTCCTTATTATCTCTAGTTCTCTGTCATAGATTAACATAGATAATAAAGATATAACGGTCTTATTAGCGGTAATTAAGGGGAACAGTTGAAAATAAATTACAATAAATTACAAAATAATATATTATTTTTTTCTTAAGTTTTGATTATTTTCTACAATTTATCAATATAAGTATTGATAAGTATTGTTGTAGTTGAAGTAGAGATACTAGAACCTTCCGAGGGGCTTGATTACATTCTGAGGGGTCCCCCAATATCCGCCTATGCGTTTATATGTATTTACAAATTACGTTGTTCTTGGATACTAAATTTGAACAATAATCCCATGATAGCAGAAATTAAAAAGCAAGATGCTTCACTTTAATTAGAATTACATTATAACTTGCAAACAAATCAATTTTTATCTACAAAAGAGAACGACGTGTGCTTTTGGAAAAAAAATACCTTTCGAATAATATAAACTTTTACGATGTTTTATTGATTTTCCATTTTTTGCATTAAAAATGTTATCTATGTTCTGGCCCACTATATTTTAAAAGTTCTAAAAATTAGCCCTCTATAGTCTATAGTAACTTTGGTTGCTCATCTCTGACCTATATACTCATGACAATTACGAATATAATCGTTAATGTAGGTAAAACTTTATAAATTGAATACATAATGTTTAATATTCCACACTTGAGATTCGATTAGTTCTTATTGTGTACAACAAGTCGGATGCAAATATTCTCTAAACTTTCGCTGGTGTTTACGATCACGACCCTGAGTTCCTAGAAACCTCCCGCAGGATCCTAGAACTTAACTCGAATGCGATAAATTCGTACTATATAGGTACCTATATACTATTATATTAATGTCATATGATGTTATTAATCGTTCTTCATGAGAAACCAAAAAAAACCGTACATATCCACGTTGACAACACCGCGCATAAATAGATACATTTACATTTTTTACCTACTGCGACGTTTTTTTATTAATATCATGTCTGCAACCGACTAAAAATATGTCGGCCAGCCAGCCAGCGGAGTGTTGGATAGAAGCCATCATCTCGTTATAATGCGACGATATTATCCTCTCTTGCAGTGCCGCAGTGTATTTCACGGCGTACCTATATCTATATCACGGTTCACACGCGCTCGCTCCCTTATACCTATATATTATTTACGAACTACGATCGCGTTTAATTTATCGTCCGACGATATTTCATATATTATATATAAATATACGTAAGTTATAATATAGACAATGCCGATGGCCGTGAGCTTTGACGTGTCGCCCATAAGTTTTGTTTTCCGAAGTAAATATAATATAATATAATATATATCGATATAATTCTGACATACACACACAATATCATCCGATATAAGCGTCCGACTGTAATCTCGAATGAATACATCGTTGTTGTTTACGACGGACGAGGAAATACGCGGTCGTCCGGACGCGCAGTGATAATAACATTGTAGACGAGGGACGTTTTTTCTTCGATTCGTTTACTTAACGGAGTCGTTATATCGTAGGGTCCTTCGTATATTATACGCGGATTTTCCGTTAAATTATATTATTATAATATACGGTACGGACCTGCAGTAATGCTACTATACGCGTCTCTCGGCTTTATGTCATTTGTTGAAATTGCGTCGCTCCCGTTATACGCGACACACGATAATAATAATAATAATAATAATATACGCATATAATGACACTCGATAAATTTTCACACCGATCAATCGGGAATTTGTTTTTGTACAAACAATCTTACACACACACACATTGTCCGTAACATATTTCACGAGACACAATATGTCAATGTACCTATAGTTCTCGTATATAGTTTTCGCAATCAAACGTCGAAAGCGGGCCATAGGCGACTGCCGAAAACCAATAAAAGTGTACGACAGTTATACACTTATACGCGTTATTGTAGGTATAGACAATTCATCGGAACCATATACAAATATTTTGTGTTGTGTTTACGATTTATCTATAGAATTTGTGCAGATAATGGGTACCATTATATTACCCTACCTATATATTCAGATATATTTTCTCATATCATATTTAAATATTTTAACGTACGACCGCATGTGATATTTTTCAGTCGCATTGATTTCACGGTTTATGTATTTATCGAAAGTCGCAGTTGCTCTTGTATGCTTTATAACTTATAAGTTCCTATAATACAATATGTATTACCATTTATATACCTTAAGGCTTTAACGTATGTATTGAGGAAAATTCAAATTTACCAATGTGCTACCAATTTACCTACTGCTATTAATAGGTAATTAAAATATTAAAGTCATTGAAAAATCTAAAAACCATATTATACCACTCAGGTATATAGTATGTAAGTCTGCCCTACTATTTATTTACTGTGGTAAAACGAAGTTAGGCTTTCTGCCTTGTTAGTTGTTACTATTAGTTGGTTCGCACCTGTTGTGTTTTTAGGTTTTTCTTCGCGACAACAATATTTAAAATAACTACTAATCTACCTATAGTACCCATATATATCAAATTCTTAACGTTGGGTTAGGCTAAATTTACAAGTATATAATTCATTATATATGTAATTCCAAGTTTTTTAATCGTGATTGCAACATGCGTGTTATAATACGTCATAACTCCGAACTTTATTCGATATAAAGTACTCAAATAGGCGCATATTTATGACTATATATCGTGACTCATAATATATAGGTATTATAATAATTAATGTACACGCATCGTCTTAAAAACGTTCAAATAATATATTATATTATTATATTTAAAGCGTTCAATTATATTAATTCGGAACAATTATATTGATTTGGAGAACAGCGATAAACATACACAATTATCACTGCTCGTTAATTTGTTTAACGATAGCTTTATACAAATGATTATTTATTGTTCATACGTAAAATATAATAATATAATGTAGACCGAGTGTTAAACAGTTATATTGACTATGTGTGCGATTAAAATAAAAAGAAATCCGTCAAACGTAACGCTGCAATTGCCAAAAATATATTATGGCATTACGATCGACGGAATTTTAAAAAGGCACAATTTGAGCCTTTGTAGAAATGTCGAATAATATTAATGTTGCTCGTGCTTATGCTTTCGCCGTGATTATTCAGTCGAGATAAATCGTCCGCAGATTTAGTGGTATGATATATAATAAAATATAGTATGATAGTCCTCGTCCGTTAAAAGTAAATTGTAATAATATTCGTGAGATTTGAAAAAAAAAATGAATCTCGTCTCAATAAATTATTTGTGTCTTACTGGTCGCCGCAGTGGCTTGTGATGGGATACATCAATGTATAAGATATCATAGTCACAAATAGGGGGACTTTTAAAGGTTAATCTCCCCAAAAATGTCAATAGCTCCCCCAAACATTTTCTAATTTTGTATAAGCTTATTCAACATCACTAGAGTACATATAGGGCTTCAGCTCATCAAAATCTCAAACGTTATTTGCGGCTATGGAGTTGACTGATTTAAATGTACAAACATAAAAACGGCTGTAACTATTTAAATACAACTTAAAAAAGCGGGTAAATAGATGTCACTCTGCTGTACAGTAGATTATAAGTGGGTCAATGTATAATGGATTGCATTAAACTTGAATTCAATTATATAATATCGTTGTATAAGAAAAACGATTCTGTGCGGAGACGGTATGTCAGTCTGGATTTTTTATATTGTTATTATTTATTATAGCCTTTAAGTTGAATTAATATTATAATATAAATTTTTTTTATTCGTTGATGGTGATAAACAAAGCGTTAAAAATTAAAATCACATTTTTAGCGGACTTTTGTAATTTGTCAGTAGTTTTTCCTGTGGAATTAAGTAACTATTATAAGAAAATCGAAAAATAACCTCTTTAAAGTACCGTCTTTATCCAATTTTCTAAATGATAAGGTACTATATGTAGAAATTGAAGCACTCCTTCTGGTAAAAATTTTGTATACAGGATTAAAAAAAAGAAGAAAAAAAAAATAAACACCATTGTAAAATCACTAGCTTCGTCGCTTCGCTCAGAATCTAAAACACGAGTTTATTCATTAGGCTTATAATATAATAATAATGTATAGAATAATCATAACTTTCCAATTTTTAGGTATATCGCTTATAATATTATTATGAGGATACACTTTTGAATGCACGTAAGACGGTGAAAATCATATTATTTAAAACAACGGATTGTGAAAAGAAAGAAAGAAATATTACTTGCGTTCATCCGTGGGTATAATATAGACACACAAAAGAAATAAAACACTAAAGACGTTTACGATTTTTCTTTTTTTTTTTTAATAGTGCTTCTGACGTTATGATTGCACATAATATTTAATAATAATTATCGACGTGAATGATGTACATATGATATAATGGACGGTTTCGGTTTTAATTGCGCGTATTAAATTATACTTAATAATGTGTCGCCGATAAAACCAAAGAATATAATAATAATATACGATCATGCGTAATTATACGGACGCGTTCGTCGCGCTGACAACCGTCGGATCTCGAGAGACTTAATTAAATTTAACAACTCCGCAGAAGTATATAGGATTTAATTATATTATAAACATCTTTGAATTGTAAGACTATAATAATAAAATGTAGATATCTTATACATATATATATATATGCATGCATGTATGTTTATCGCACACTGATCTCTATAGTACGTATATTATACCCCACGAGGAAGAATTATTATTTCTAATCCCGCCAAGGTACCTAAGTACATTATATTATAGGTACCCACTGCAGTATATCTTGTTCGATGCTCGTTTGTTAATTGTATAAATAAATAAATTATTCTGATCCGAGTTTATATATAAGTACATAAAAAAAATTGTTCGACTGTATCTGTATATAGATATTATACTTGTGTATAGACTATACCTATATAATATTATAGTTGTAAATTTATACGCACAGTAGCAATCTCGTGAATTGTTTTTGCACGTTAAAAAATGAGTAAATTTCTGAGGCTATTAAATAGACGTGTTTGTACACATTTTTGTGCACATTTCTATTAATGACTCCGCATAAATTTATTTAAAAGTACAGTATATATAATTATAATTATATTATATTAACGCGAGTTCGTTTCGCACGAACGAAATAAAAAGGGAGTTTTTCACGAATCACGATTCGATACAAAAGTATAGATATGTATAGATACATAAATATATATTTATTATACACTTATTACTTATTAAAAAGGACAACAATTATATGTTATCATTAAAGTTAATATGTTCAAGATTTAAGTATATTTAAATTGTTTAAACATTAAAGGTCGTTATGATTTCAACGTTTCAATGAGATAGACAGTATAAACAAATAATATACAACTTGTGGGTTAGTAAATAATTGACATTGTGGTTTTATAGATAGTGTGACGCATGATACGGTTGACATTTGATGTGTCGAAACAAATTTCGTTTGAATTTTAACCAAATATTTTTTACAGTACATAATGTCGACAACGACAAATTTCACGCATCATAAACAATTTAACCTTTTCAAACACCGATTTTCGTTTAGTGTACATTGTATAGATGTTTTGAACAACTGAATAGTATGCCATATGTGTCAAAAATAAAAAAGCAAATATTCCATAACTACAATATATGCTTTCGTGTTTATATTATCATAGACGCGTACATTAAAATGTATACAGTGAAACCAGGGAGGGGCTTACTAACGGGCACCTCCGAATAGCGGACTAGTATTATTTAAATTATTTGTGTACAAATAGTATATTATATATGATAATATGTGTAATATTACCATACTGCAATCCTAAACCTAATGTATAACCCCGCCCCTCGTATTAATTCCAACGTTAATCGCCAAAACTAAGACCTTTCGATTGTTTTAGAAAAAACTTTACAAGTATCTGTCAGCACCCCCGCGATATCGTTTATATTATATTTTATACTCAGTGCCTCGTATTGAAACGTGTGGGAAACGAAAACCGTACCTGCAGCAGCGGCGAGCTATACTACCCATATGTATATGTAATGTGTGTGTATATATATATATACATGTGTGAGTGTGTGTATGTGTGCGTGTTTGTGTGCTTGTATAGTGTATATACATGTATAATATTATAATGTACGCATGTGGCCTATCCACAAACGAGTCGTACCTATACGGAATCCGGCCGATATTAATATCGAATTGTGCATCGGTAAAGAAAACCTCCAGCCGGGCATACCCGTTAAACCTGTTCAATGGTATTTTTTTTCCCGTCTGCGCGTAAATGCGCCGACCGTCGGGTTAACATGACCCGACACTCATTGGGTTTTAAAACGATAGTCGTGTGTATAATAATATATTATTATAAACGAATTACGTCCATGACCGACGCCATCGCGTCGTACATATTATTCGATAATATACTATTCGGCGGTATACCTCTGTGTATTGCAGACTATGGTGTATAATATAATACATATTATTATGTTATTCTTTCGGGCGAAACGTGTCGTTTGTATAATTGTGACAAAATAATATATTATTATTTCGTACCTAGTATACCTAAATAGGCAGGACCTCATCACGGATATAATATTATTATTATATTTAAAAATATTATAGGTGTATATATATAATTGTGCACATGTTATACATAATTACATAAATACCCCGTCATTTGACGTTCTAAATACATAATATAATGGTACCGCAATGGAGACAATTATTAGATATATTAATATAATATAATGTAATATATTATTATTATTATGTTATAACAATATTGTGTTTAATCCACGGTGTTGCACTTGTTGAATTGCAGAAATCACGTCTAAAAAAAAAAGCTCAGATATACAACTGGTTTGGCTTGTCTGTCTGCATTCCGAGATAATAATACACACGTTTTGTCATCAATTACTGTAGAAATAATAAGACCATCGAGGCAGTTGTATGCAGTGTGATTTGTAATTCGTTTTACGCTGTATTTCTTCGATCAAACAGTGAATGTGATATATCCGCAATAATGGGTCTGGATTACCTATATAGGTTTGGACACAGACTTGGGAGTAATTCAATAGGTCAATCAATCTACGTGCGTTTACGTCATTGCCCGCTTTGGTAATAATATTATAATTACAGCCGGGTCCTGATAATTCAAATCTGGGGGGGGGATAAAAATAAATTTGACTTCTGTATTTTTCGAGATTTATAATTTAAACATAATTTAAGAACACTTCAAGAGACAAGAAAAAAATTTGAATTATCGAGACTCGACGTAGGTACAGCGAAAGAAATATAGGTAAATTTAAACGATGTTTATTCCTATTATAATATTAAATTGTAATTATTGTTCGTACCTATTTGTGTCATGGGACATCGAGGCTATACAATATTACTCTCACAGACCAAACGTTGGATAAATTACAATATTGCAGCAGTAAATATTTTGAAATCGAAACGCGCTTCAGATCGCAGAGTGGAAAATATTCGTGATTGACGCCGTGTATGCGATGTTATTATATTTTATTCATATTATTATTTTGTCAGAGAATCATGCAGTAGAAAATTTACAATCTCCAAGTATGCCACAGAATTGATTGAGTTTATGATTTATCCGACAATTTAAAATAATGATTGTCGCGTATGAATAATGTCGTAATCGTG
Source organism: Acyrthosiphon pisum (assembly GCF_005508785.2). Lineage (NCBI taxonomy): Eukaryota > Metazoa > Arthropoda > Insecta > Hemiptera > Aphididae > Acyrthosiphon > Acyrthosiphon pisum. Next base: position 144,272,068 of record NC_042494.1, read on the forward strand.
TACATATATAATAATTGTCTTCGATAAAATATTATAATATTTAGTAACGGTGCATTCGTCGTAAAATAGGTATACCTTCGAATGAGTCATCTGAAAACACCGCCATTTCGAGGCGGTATATTATGTACAATGTACATAATATAATATATATTTATATTCGTCGCATGATGGCTTAATAATATACAATCGTTTGAAAGGGAATAATTTCAAACATTGGTGCGGTTACAATAATATAGTAATAATCGAACGGCCTAGTTATAGAAATAAATTAAAAACGTCTCAATTATGTTGGACGACAAAATACAAATCATACCGAACTCATATAATATATTATACAAAATACTATGTAGAATACTTGTATCATGGGCGCTTGTACATTATTACTATTATATACTGCCGCTGCAATCGCGTTTCTCGTATAACTCGGATGATATACGGTTTGAGAGAGAAGAAAATCTACCTACAATAATGGTTATAAGAAATTTTTTTTCGGCTCTTCTCTTTTTTTAACCACGCACGCTTTTAACGCACGAGCCAATATAATATAATATAAAGCGTGTATAATATATTATTTTATATTTTTTATCATATTATTATTATACTCGCATACGATCGCCCCCTATATACCTATATCTTTAGTCTGCCGCATTGGTGTAGTGTGTGTGTGTGTTTGTGGGTGCATGTGTGAATGTGTGCGAGTACATTTTTTTCTCTTCGATGTGTAATTTAAAAAAATAAAGCTAATGCATGGCCGGGAGGCGGCAATCCCGCAACGTGCAGTGGGAGGACGGGGCTGCGTACACACACACACACACAGACGTGTGTGTGTGTGTGTGTGTGTGTGTGTGTAATAACGTATATACACGCACGCATATATATGTACGTCCCGGAGAGCTTGACAAGCCGGCGAGGCGGTCGTAAAAACTGTAATTTAACTGCTGTTCTGGGCCCAGCGCGTATATAGTTAGCTGATAAATTAAAAAAAAAAAAAAAAAAAACCGTGAGAGAGAAAGAGAACGAGAGAGGAAAAAGCCAAGGGTCGTAAAAACTAAAAACCGCGGGGAAGAAGAAAGTTTTTATTTTTTTTTCGAATATATGCGTATGAGCTAGGGAAATCGGATAGCAAACGCCCGATTTCTAGCTATATTATATGCATGATAATATTTCGTTTATTCTTGCCGCGGTGTTGTATTGTATTTATATATACTGCTGCGTGAATTCGGTTGTGATAATAATAATACTAGGTATGTAGGTTTACCATTGAGAATTCGGTTCGCAAACAACCTCGACAGCGATCACGGGTGACATAGGTGTACGGCGTAATATTTGGACTCGATTTCAGCAGTATGGATACTCACATAATGGTATACACCGATGAGTGGGCTGATACGGTTTTTCTTTTGCTTAAAGTTGAACGAATTTATTTTGGATAGATTCAGTAGGTATCGTCTACACATTAATAAATTATTATTGTCGCAATCGAGTGTTAAATGTTAATCATATACATATACATATAATAAATTATAATATTGAAACTGAGTCTATATATAATATATATTATAATCAGTTGTATACATATTCACGCAGAGATGTATTACGGACTGAGATCGGAGGCTATACAATATACATACTTTAATCTATAACATAATTATATACTGCAATTATATACCATACGATATAGTAATTGGACGCACGATAGGTCTTGAATTTGAATAATTATAGTCAGTCTGAATGAAAATTTGGTAACCGTTAAAACAAAATACCAACAATTAAATCATTTTTTCATTACCTATTAACTCCCCTCAAGCAAAGAGTCACTTGTGGTTGACTTCTTAATCACGTCTACCATGTTATTTTTTAAGTCCCTTATCACATATACTTATTATGCTAAGTATCTAGTATAGATTGAATATTTCTTATAAAAAAAAAAATTACCTATTAAAATCGTTTAAAAAGTGACCAACGGTTATTTTTTATGCTTCTGTATAATATGGGCAATGGGCATAGTATATATGCTTAACTATGCTTATACTATATAAGCATAGTTAAGCATATAAGTACCTATAATATCATATAGATTCAACTATATATGTATATAATATAAATATTACTATATACTAGAATAATTGGTAATACGCGTAATATAACTGAAGTTTGGCGTGTTTGCTATAATGACGCACGAAAAACAATTACAATTGTTCCATAAAGTATCACTAATAACTATATAATATTATTTGACCTCTCATACTGGAATACAAAATATAAATTGCTATATTTATGCTGCCAACGAGGAAGTTTAATACGAGGTAATAAATTAAAAAAATATACATTGTATGTTATTACGAATTCTCCGATTCTTGTACTCCACAGTCCACGCGAACATCTATCTGTATATTATATATATAATATAGTATGATATACTTACAAGTCATAATAATTGGGATTATGTTGACAAATATATATGTGAACGTAAAATAATAAAATAAAAAGCATCACAATAAAAAAAGCGGTTCATTAGACTTTTGAATTATATTCATAAATAATTTAATATTTCGAGTTTTTTTTTTAAATGATCAACATAATTATGTCACACATACCGTGAAAATCGTCAGTAAGATTCAATTTAATAACACCAAAGAATATTAAGCTGCTATAGTGCTATTTATTGTTGATTTACAGTGTCAGTTAGTTGGTTACTTTAATAATTTTTTTTTTTCTATAAAGCCATAAGTAATTATATTCTCAGTTATCTATTGATTCGATTTTGTAAATGTACCTTTTACTTTTCATACGGAATGTACTGTAAAATTATACTCAACAACTTTGCCGTATTGACTCTTTAACCTGTCCTCACAAAATGTGAATTGTATTAACATGTTTCTTGTGTACATTTTTTTACATTTTAAATTTAACTTTGAATTGTTTAATACCATTCATTATACAATGCACCAATAAACAATAATTTATAAAACGGCAATTTAAAAAAAAAAAATAATCCATCAAATGCCTTATATCATAACACTATACCTACATTAAACATCGATCAATAGTATGTTAGAAACGCTTAAAAATATTTAAATGAAAAAAAATGTTAATCAAAAAGATCTATATGTATATAAGTATAATATAATATAATATAATATAGGTAGTATAGGTATGCAAATAATGGTAAAATAAATTATTTATCTCGTTTGAATAAGGATGTCGGTCGTCGATAATCGAAATTCATAATAATATGTCAATGAGTATGTGAGGCCTGCAGTGATAAATTTCTTCAGTTTCGAATAAGTTATAGATAGTTGTAACTTGTAAGTGCTTTAAAAGTGTTTTATATCATTTTTATTACGACCATCAAATCCTAAATGCATGTTCAGCCGTAAACAAATATTTTATATGACATTTCAAAATGATTACACGTCAATAGAAGACATCTAATGTCCCATACAAAAGTTAAACCAATATTAATTGTCATTAAATCAAAAAATCCAATATCTAAATGTCAGTACTCAGTAGAGTTTTGATAACAACAAATGCGTAAACAGAGTATGTATAGGAAAATTTAAGACGCATTTAAAGAACTATTTAACCATTGAATTATTTTTTCGTAGATTAACATCAAAGTAATAAAATATGAATTACTATATATTTAAGCTCTCTGTAGACATAGGTCCTAAGCGTTGCATTCTGTATGTCACGACCGAAAATTAATTGTTGCCGGACAGCGTTATAATTGAACCCCAAAATTTAGGTCATGAACGGCAGGATATAAGTAATAACAACATAAATCGTATACAACAGTATTATAATATTAATGTTATAAGTGTTATAACAGGATAGTGTGGTTCGATTGTAGGGAAGAAAATTACTCGGCTACCCGCAGATGACGAAAGAAAACGATAAAAATAAGACGCATGTATTATAATAGTATATTGTACCCAATAGGTATTATACTATTATAATAATAAAATTGTTATCTGCGGCCGCCAGAGCATATATACAATATATTATAATTCATCACGTCGGCATAACAATTATATCGCTGTCGGGACGAACTATAAAAGTAATTATTTAATTAAATAAAAGAGAAATAGATTAAAACGACATCATTAAATATTGTGTGCGTCAACTGCGCGGTGTGGAAATAATATAATCGGCGGTGGACGACACATGCGAGAGATAAGCCCCGCCGAAACTATAATCGTACGACAATTATCATATACTTATCAACCGATTAAACGGTAAAGGCCGCCCGGGGCCAATGGTTTAAATAGCCGCTGACCGTACGTACCGGCAATAGTCAATCGCATCTGTCAAGACAGGAGAAGTCGACGACGACCACAGCGCGACGAAGACCTTAATATGGACTTGTTGAGACGACTTCGGCGACGACCAAATAGACTTGAGACGACTTCGGTGACGACCTGCAAGACTTGAGACGACTAGAGACGGCGGTGAGTACTTTTGAACGCTATTATTTTCCAACAATAAATCATCATTTTTCTTATGCCCGACCGAAATCGTTTTCATGTTACAATAAAAATGTACGCTCAGCCGTCGCTGCCGCCACCGAGGGTACCCGTCGCAAAAAATATGTGTGAGAAAAAAATAATACTCGTAAAAATAAAAAGAATAATGTATTTATAAATTTTTTTTGTGTTTCCGTCACCGGTATACACATACACATAGTGTCATTGCCTTTTAGTTTGTTTTACGAGCGCGTCGAGCACAAACGCATTAATATTATATGTGACGCGATTTACCGACTTTAACGCAACACGTCGTCCGCGAAACTTTAGATCGATTTCCTGCCACGTGTTCAACGCTTTGCAATTTATAATATTATTATACTTCAATATCTATCAATAGTTGTAGGTCATTGTCGTAATAATATTGGTTGGACAATATTTTATTTCATATATTTGAATATAATGTAGGCGTAACAACGGGTCAATAATATATTGACTTAATAGAATTTTAAATTAAAATTGAAGTTGAAATTAGAATAAAATTGGAATTTTCGTGTTTATCTTTTGGCGAATCCTAATAACATTTTCTAGTATTGCTTATGCGTTTGTGTCTTATATATGAACGGCGTATAATAATATAATCGCGTATAATAGGATAATGATTAATCGCGGGTTTGGATCCAAAAGGTTCTATGAGTAAATTTGAAATTTTTCAGAAAAGTCAATTCGAATGTTTTTAAATATTTTTCAGCTTATAATTATTTGATTTAGACATATAAATTATCAAAACCTTTTAAATCAAATCAGAATTTATATTATCTCAACAATTAATTGAGAAGAAATTTGGTATTCAAAAATTAATAAAATATTGACATAGAATCTTTTGGATCCAAGCCCACGTAATGGCATATAACATATTATAATAATACATATTCTAATAATTTAATTATTAGACTCGTTATATTTTGGTTTTTTTTTTTATTTATCACGTTTATTTGTCAAAAGTGATTTACAATAAATTCTTGTTTTTTTATTTTCGATCAAAATATCATTAGGTACGAGATAGTTAATGGCTGACAATTTAAATATATTTATATTATGTGTGTTGAATGTTGATTGATTATGATTTCCTCTCTCGCTACGAATTAACAATAATTATATCTTGATAAAACAAATTTAGATTGTTAATCGACCTCGACTGTGCGTGTATATATATATAAAGGATATATAAGCGCACTAAAACTATCATCATCTGCAGATTCTTATTATATTTTAAATACTGCGTGCCATATTATTCATATATTTCTATATAGTCTGTGGTTTACACGGATTATGTTAATAAACACATTATTATACATATTTAACGCGTGTTTCTCTCAATAATATCTGTCGGAAAACCATATAATTATTTTGTGTGTTTATATAGGTATAACCTCAGTCGAGTAAATCATTTGAACGTATTGAGCGTGTAATTCTATTTAATAAACATTAATATTCCAAATTTCAACTGTCTGTTTATAAATGTCTAGAGGAAATAATACACCATGTTAGCTATTATATAATTACCTAGCCTATATAATTATCTTAGACCGTGGAAAGGAAATATAAAATTTACCTATATGCGTTTTCACCATTTATAAGTAAATTAGAATAGGTACCTACTGTTTAATTTAATAATACCTATATAATATAAAATACTGTGAAAGGAAGATAATAATATATACTAATATATAATCATTAATTAAGAACATTAATTTCTCGGGAGCAATAAAATAATAAATGTGTTATAATATTCGTGTTGTGATGGTTCGGTCTGTGAGAACTTATAATAATATATCGTATTAAGCATAAGTACATTAATATATTTTAAACATAAACATAATATAAGTGCCGTAGTCATGTTTTAGTTTTGATAAACTACACACACTTACAAATGATATATATATATATACACTATAATAAACTATAATATATGACGTGTGATAGGAATAATATTATATAATATTATCCGAATAAATTTTGATTCTAGAATATTCAATATTGTATCATAAATGTGTATTTATGCGCACAATTATTTTCTTAAGCGAAAATATAGACTTAACATCTAGACAAATATATAATTTCATCCTCCCTGCGCAAATGTTTCAATTTAATTTCATCACCGAATATGATGCAATAATAATATACGAAGACATTCTTACACGCGGCAATAAAACATTACACATATGCATATAATTATTATTATACCACTGATAAAATAATAATACGTTGAGTTCGATTCAGTTTCGATATATAACTTCTGTTGCAATTTGATTAAAGACCCTTAATTATAATAACCGCGATCGTTATATTGATGAGATTTATTTTTTGTATAATATTATAATGATCGCGATCAAGACGGTTATAATATGTGGTTCGTAGATTAATGAAATAAAAAAAACCACCTATGCGTAGGTAGGTACCTTAAATTGAATTTCGCACCCTATCATACTAATCATAGTTTATATTATAAGCAACCATTACATACGCTATAGTCATATCAGTTAACCACACTGCTGCCGTTCGTATTTTTTAAAAATAATATTATATTATTATTATTATTATTATATACATATCGTCTCGCTGGACCTTAAATCGTTTTAACCCTATATACGCATTATAACACGACGATCTCGTCATCAAAACGTTCGAGTCCTGCACATATACATATGTATATATATGTATCATATTATTTGATATAAAATTTAACTCGTATACACATTGTGCGAGGGCGCGGAATCCATTACGGCTCTCTCTGCGGCGGCGGCCCTCTCCATTATAATATATACGATTCCATCGCGCGCGCCATTGCTGCCGTATATATATATGCAACGCACATCACCGAGTCCCCGCTGCCTCCGCCACCACCACCACCACCACCACCACCACCACCACCACCACCACCACCGCCACCACCACCACCACCACCGCTGACGATGCGAAACCTTTTCCCGTTCGATGTATAACAACCCCCTGCAGGCCATGATTCTCCTCCGCGTATAATACAATACGCAATATAATATATATTATATGGAGAGAGTGAGAGGGAGATAAATCCGTACAATAATATACATATATCGGGTAGGCCAAAGGCGGTGTGTGTGTTCGAGCGTACATCGCGGAGGGTCGATACGGCGAAAAAAAGAGCTGGGGGATTGTTTTTTTATTTCGTTTCGCCCCGTTCCCCGTTTTCGATATCACAATTTATAATATATAAGCCAGCCCCCGCAAAAACCCGTCACAGTACCGCACCGGGGCCCGAAGTATTTGCACACTGCGCTGCGGCCCGCCGCGGACTTCCGTCGTCCATAGCGAGCACCGCCGAACACCGCGATCTATCTCCATATTTTCTTTTCTTTTTTTTTTTTTTTTTGTCATCCTCGTCTCGTACACACAACGGATATCCGGCCGTGACGACTACTACGACGATCGGCAGGTATATATAGGTATATGTATGGGTGTTTCAACGACCCTCTGTCGCCGCCGCCGTCAACTAATCCTACACGTATGTTACCGCCGTATGTTTACTCACTTACACCTACCGATATTACATTATTATATATGCACGTACATATTGTTATTTTTATTATTATTATTGTATTTATAATCGTACCTATATACTCCACGGCTACAGTGTCGCGCAATGCTGTATTATTATTGCCGTGCGCGTCAGACATCGCGTTAAATTATATATTATGTTATATTGTTAACATAATATCGTATATCTATAGCTGTTGTATTATACCGTGTTTGTTTTTCCCTCCGCAGGTATTCATATTATTATAGCATCGCGACCAGGTGAAGTGGTGACGGCCATTACCTATATCATAATGTGTACACGCGTAATGCGTGTCACGAGACTCACGGATTTACGTCTGGAGAATTCGAATCAACGGATTATGGCCTCAATGTACACACACGGACAGACGTGGCGTACTGCATAATATATTATATTATTCCAACACAATATAATATAACCGTATAATGGCGTGTGGCTGCAACGCTGCAGCGCGGAAGTGAAGAGGAAATGAAAAACAATAATAAAGGTGACGATTTTTCCATATCTATAATATTATATATACAAATAGTATCATTTTAACACGTACGCCACATATATTATAATATACTTTGTATGCGTATCTAATAAGGCGATCGCGCGTGTTTCTCGGTTAAGTTGGATATTGCCCTCCACCGTCGCGTTTTCTCCAAACAGTGTTCGGCTCGCACAAGTATAACATACCTGTTTATTAGTTTTATTATTTTATATAGGTACTGCGTTTTCGGCTCTTGCGGAATCGTCGCGCATTACCAGGTCACAGTGGTTACGCGAGCATACCACGTTTGTATATTTCCGTGCCGAATAGAAAAACGCGTGCCCCCCCCTCATCCCTAATTCGATAGATATCAATGTGTTACAAACACCTTTCAATAAAATATATATACACAGTGCATATTACGTACATTTAGAGTTCCGGTGACGATTATAATATTATAATATGTGCGGAAGCTCAGGGGGAGGGGAGGGTTCATTACCGCAGATGAATTCGAATTATCGTGGTAGAATTTCGAGTCGACGAAAAACATGAATGTTGGACGATATTATATTATTATAAAAAAGGCTCGACAAAATGGGCCTTTTTTTCTCCACAGTCGTTCCGAGACGCGTCGAGAATTTCGAGTTACCGAGAGTAGATGTATATAGGACTGCTGTAGCGAATGAGGGGCCCTGATGCGCAGCCTTTCGGGTCGCGTGCGCGTAAAAGTTTATCGCTCCTGTGGGGGGGTGGGCGTTGGGTGAAAAGCCACTCCTTCGTTGCGTATCGATCGGCGGGGCGGAACGCGCGTCCACCCGCCGCCGTTGTCCCGACAAAAGCCCACAACGGACGGCGGGCGCAGGCGCCCGGCTGTGACTTTGCAGCGCGCCCGGCCGCGGAAAATGCCACCGCTGACGGTCTTTTGCGCGACAGACCGTATCGTCATACCGCAGCCGTCACCGGTGGCTGTGCGTCGTCGTCGTCGTCATCGTTGCCGTACACACATCGCGCCGAGAAGTTTGCGAACGACCCGCGAGAGAAATCATCTTCCAATCGTCCTCTCCGTCCAAAAAGGTAACCGCGCGTCCCTTATAGGGTTTTTTATTTCGTTTTCAAAAGAACGCCGAAGTTATAATATTATTTGCTCCCGCCGAGGCCGAATGGCCGCTAATAAAATATATAACAAACATGGCCTCTGCCGTATACATTTCTAACCCTTTTGTATGTGCACATAATGTAATAATTCGATCGCCGTGCACAGCATAATATAATACCATCGTACGCCGTTCCGTTTTCGTGCTTTGTGCGTCACCCTCGACGCGATGATAAATAAAAATAATCTTTTGTGTATCGTTTCGGACGCACACACGCCCGCTGCACGCGCGTCGCACTCGTTTTCTCTCTCTCCCGCAACGCCGCTGCGGTGACCATATTATACTGTACCGCGTTGGCCGCCACCGGCTATTGTTCGCGGCGTCCGGCCGAGAGGGTTTTTTTTTCATTCGATTTATCACGATAATAATATATTTTTCCGTATTATTACAGAACACACACTTACATCACGCACTATACCGTCATTATAATATATTATAATTTATAATATAATTCAATGTTATTATTGTCTTTCCGTTTCCAGATGTGCCGGAGATCCAAGTACAAGCTGTTGTCGGTCCGTCCGTCCTCGTCCGAGCACCGATGCAGAGCTGCAAATGTCGACGAATAATGCGTGGCACCCTGTACGTATACTAAATGTATCCTGAGTGCATTATAAAACTGTCCGGTATACCTTCAGTATACGTAACAGGGTGCCATACCGATCTTCCGGAAGTGGTCCCGTGGCGCGGCCTGCAGCGTCCCTGCGACGACGTCCTTTTCGCGTACAATTTTAATATTATAATAATACATTGGTATAACATACATATTATCGTCGTCATTGGTCGGGCGTTACCGCGAATACATGTAAAATATTTAGGTTGTTATACAAGAAAAATAATTAATGCACTGCGCTTGTGCATCTATCACATTAATAGGTATATTATATTTTATTACAATTCGTTATTATCATATAATATAACATCGCAAGAAGTATACCTACACGTATTATATAATATATTATATAGGTACATTATGATTTGTATAAAATAAATTATTTGTAATATTGTTTTACTTGGCAAGCCTACTCGATTTATTTGTTATTTTTTTTTTTTATTTTAACATTATCACAATATATTTGTTTGGGTTAATATATAATTTTCACTTTTTAAAAAGAAAAACAATTTATATCTCTCGTACTGTTATCGGTCGCGAGATTGTAATCGGAAATTAAAAATAATATACATACCTTTAACATACGTACGTACGTACATTTATATATTATATTACATTATTAGGTATATATTATGCATTATACGCTCGCGAAACCCGTTTGCCCCGATGGGAAATTGCACGACAGTAAACAGTAATGTTTACGACGTTTAAACGATACGAGAAACGTGTAGGTTTATTATTATTATCATTATTATTGGTATATATAGTAGCAGTTGTTGTATATTATAATTGACAGCGAAGAGTAGGCTTGCGCGATGTGCTCTCATATTATACAGATTTCCATAAACGGCGCGTTACAATAATTACATATTATATTGCGTAAAGTGCATAATATATTATAATAATAATATATGTGATGCGTCGTGCCTAACGAATTTTTAAAAAACGTTTTGTTATTTTTTTTTTGTGTTCGTTCGATCATATTATACGAGCGTCGGGCTTACAATAAAATAATTGTACATTTGGGTGGTGTATAAGTTTTTTTCAGTCCTGAAGAGAAAAGTCGAATATGATGTTATATTATAACAGAATATCTAGCCGCATAGGTCCTTGCGATATTTATATTTATCTTTAAAACTTTATTTCGATAAGCGCATCATATTATCTTCTACATCATCCTGACTTTGACTTGAAAACTTAAATATATATAATATATAGGTATACACACTATACGGTAAGTTGATATAAGAAAAAATAAACCTATATAGTGTCGCTGCACGGGCCTATGAGTGTTTCGAACATTCGAACCTATATAATAATAATAATAATAAGTCTGAGTAATACTGAAAGTAAAAGTAATTTATTAGTATTAGTATTTATTAGTATGTATTTATTATGTATACGCATATTATATTTGTAGTAACGTAAATAATTAAACCTTCGATTACTAAACAAAAAGTCTAAGACACATTATTAAATATTAATTGAAACGCGCACGCGTGCATAAGACATTTTACAAATCGTATAATATATAGGTGTTAGCGTTGCATAATATAATGATTTTATGAATAAAATAAAGGTAGAAAATATAATATTTTACTCATTATTATTCGGATTTAGAGAGTCGCGGTGGCAATATAAATGGGTAAGAAATCATTTTTTTTTTCGGAACACTACCTATATATTATACCTATAAGACGACGACTGTGTTATTTTATATAGATATAATTGAATACAATATGTCACACACATACTGCTGGTAAATTAAAGGTGTATATAATATTATATAATATATAAACTGATAGGTACTAAAGAATACAAATTATTCAAACCAGTTTTCTAGAAATAATATGTCCGTAAATACCTTCGATAAAATTATTAGTGTGAGAGAAAAATCCATTATTTAACATCAAATAACAATTTTGGAAACACACAAATATCAGTAAATACAAATATTATAATAATATATCTTGGTATAGAACGGGGTGGTATATAATATTATAATACGTACAATACGTCAACTATTTTAAATTATAATGCACAGTATTTCCTTTATAAATTATTAAATAAATAAAATTGAACACGGACGGCCTCCATAAACTCGTAATAACTGTTAAGGATTTCTTAACGCGTGTGCCTAATAATATATACGAAGACTATGCTGTATAATGTTAATAACATTATGCTAGATAGTTGTTTTTTCTAGGAATTATAAAATATGAAATATAAATTTTATATTTATAATATAATATATAAATAACAGATACCAATTACAAATAAATAAATCAATTTTTAATTAAATGCTTTAAACACTGTCCGAAGACTGAAATATTATTATTACCGATACATCACTTACGATACATTATACATTCATACTTATATTTAAAGTATAATGGTAGAGGATACACATATGATTTACTTAAGGTAATATAACATATATTATAAATTATTATACACAATAAATATTAATGTTGATGTGCATTTATCAATGCAGTCCTTAGAACTAAATAAATTATAATTTAATTTAAAAAAAAATTAAGTTATACCATTTGCGTACCAACTTATGGGTACCTACTTACCTACCTATAGCTATATTCGATAATAAAAATGAATAATACATATGTTTAATACGTATGTATTTTAATAATTTATTGACTGTGCTAACGAAATTTTATTTTCGAATAAAATATATTTAAAATGACTATAATATTATTTAATTTACGTATAGTTATTTATGGTTCTTCTTTTTTGTATCATAAATAATCCGCCTTAATCATAAATATTAAGAAGTTATTAATAATAACGAATATATTTTTGATTTAATGAAACATACCTATATTATATTATTTGTACCTATTGTGTAAAAATTAAATTTAGGTACATATATTACAATATTTGATAAATCAAGCATCAGAATTACGATAAATTTTGAATGGAGTCAATTTAGATATCTTATTTAAATAGTGCATATATAATATATTTTTATTTAAATAAAATGAAAGTTGCTTACTTTCTTATAAAATTATTCAATTATCGAAAAAAATATAATATTTTCTAACACTACAATATATAGCTGTACTTGCAGCCAAACACATCAGTCACAGAAGTGGTATTATATTAACTTTGTACCAAATGTCACTCAAGTAGTCTTAAAATTCAAATGTATTCAATTTATATCTAAAAATTATAAGTTATTTCAAATATATAAAAAAAAAATCGATCTATTGTTTTATACCAGCAAAACTCGGAAAACCGGTCACAACTAATATTTTTATAATCGATTTAAATTTTAAGACTTTATACAATTATTATTTACCGGGTTATAACAGCTATATAATAGGTTTCTGATGCAGAAATTACGAATAATTAAAATATAGATTATATAGTAGAATTATAGGTAGGTACATATAATTTTAGATAGGTACTTAAATGGGTTTTACTCTAACAATTTAATGCATGTAGACACTCGGAAAAACTGCTAAGAAAATCAAATAACGACTATTGTTTAAATGTTTAGATAAACATACATTCGTGATCTAAACATCATTATGATATAGGCACAGGTAAATAGTTATTTCCACGAAATATGTACTACTAAGTATATATAGTGATCGTTCTGTATGTATATGAGTTATATAGTACTTGCGCAATTCTAAAACACCTCAGACACCTAATCCCGTATATATATTTTATGTAAAACGGCCAAGGTTTTCAGAGATTCTCTGCAGCGCGTCAAAAATTTATACGAAGGCACACCTGTGCGTATACCTGTAATAATTATAGAACTGTCCTATATTATACATATTAAACCTAGGTATACATGATAATATGTATTATGTACACGTACGTAATAATCGTCCGAGCAATAAACACGAATCCAATTAGGCTCGAAATCAGCTTCAGTTTTCATAAAACATATTTTACAGAACGTCGTAAAAATATTGAGCGCGCTTATTATACATAATAAATATTATATAATATAACAACAATATAACTTGATTAATTATTTATAATATATTTTCTTACATATGTCATCATCGCAGTGCAATTCATGATGGGTGTAGATTTGCATATATCGTATCTGCGTGAATATATTCGTTGAATAATATAGGTATACCTATAGTTGAATTAAAACTTAATTATCAGTTAATTTTACCATTTAATGTAATGTACCTACATATGTGTAAAAGTTATATTTTCAATGATATAGCTTCGGCATTATGAAATCTAAAGTATCTTATATATTTTGTACATAAAGGTATATAATATATTACGACATATTTGAATACTGAGATAACTTGTGTATATAATATATAGATGCAATAAGTATTTGTGAGGGGGGGATAGGAGAGCTTATTAATCACCGATTTAAGACCTTATACAGTTATAACATAATGATATAATATTATATATAAGGTATATTCTGTTTGATCTATGGTATTTAACATTTAATTATGTATGTTTTTTTTTGTTTTAAGTTATTTTTTTTATTGAATTTTATCTTATATGAGAATTCTACAATTAATATAGGTATTATTTATTTTTGTACAATCAGTAAGTCTATAGTATTATAATATAATTGCTTGGTGCCAAACAAAAAATGTTGTGCCATTAACAAAAAACCGTGTGTTGTAACTTGTAACCATAATTATTTTATCGGTGAGGGCGGGGCATGGGGGCTCGACCGAGATGGTCAAATAAAGAATTTTCTTTAAATTTGGTACCTCAGTAGGTTCACTCCACTCGTTCGGTGCACCACAGAGGGAATGTGTGGGTGAAACGTTCTGCAGTTTTATTATTTATTCTATAAATTTCCAGATCCCACCCTGTAAGTCTATGAGTGTGTATATATAGATAAAAAATAATGATAGCCACGTGAAGTATAAAATATATCTTTAATAATTCAATTGAACGTCTGCACATACTCTAACGAATATAATATGTTTGGTTCTCAGATTTTGTGAAATACCCATAATATTATGATATTTTGATTTTCACACTCGTACCTACACCAAAAACTGGTTCGAAATACATTTTGGTATAATAACTTTGATATAAAATGGAACTCTAGCATCGCTTTTTAAAACCTACCCCCACGCGATGATTGCAGATCGTGTTCGGAATATGGGGGAATTTTCACTTTATCACCGCAATGACCTGATTTTGGGGACAAAAGCTGTTTTTTTTCGGAGAACTCGAGACGTATAAAACATGTATAAAACATAATATAATACGACGACGACCCACTCGCGGGCGTGTGTTGCGGTTACCTATATATATATTTATACGTACATAGTACATACCTACAACAGCAAAACTCGACCGGCGATTGGACTCGAACGCGTGATATACCTAATTTCGTTATGACCGTAACGGAGCGTCTCCTATACACGGTGAAATATATACACACGTATCACACATAGAGTACAACAACAACAATAATAATATGTAGGCGATAGTAATAATATAACATAATGCGTAGCGTGGAGTGCAGTTTTTTGTTACCGTCGCGACGCTGCGAGTCATTGTTTCGGAGTGCACAGCAAAAAACTCGGACGTGAGAGATGAAAAGGGTTAAAGAATTCTTTTGAAACGTCTCCCAAGACAATGCAGTCGTCGGAGGTGTACATATATAGGTGTAGGTTGGTGGCTGCAGGTATATACCCCACAGTTGCACGCGTCCACGTAATGTGCGCGGTGAGAAAGGGGTCACTGGGCCACACCGCAATGTTTATTGCAGCAGTGTCATTATTACGAGGGAGCGACGTTTAAAAAGAAAAAACGAATAAATTCGTCTCCAAAAAAACCCGATTCGGGTGTAAAGAATACCTATACTATTATGTGGGTCAAGAGAAAACGACAGTCCGCCGTCGTCGTCGACCAATCGGCGACCGTCTCGCGTTTTTCGTATAGGTAAACGACGATCGCGATGACCATTATTATTACCTATATATACCATATTATTCTCACACGACCTGCAAAGCCCTTCTCGGTCAGCTCACTACCGATTGTCGCGTATTCGACATTTGGAATTCGAGCGGACCGTTGCTTGCTCCTCTTAGAACGCTAAACCGATCGTACGTTTACGACACTACAGCCGAACATATCATCGCTGGACCTCCACTCACACGGCACTCTACATACAACCACACATCGCCGCACAGCCTGTCGTCGCAGACCCTCCAAAGGTGAGTGAAATTACGTATGGTTATCGATAAAAATTATTATAATATTACTATAGCTCGCGTTAGACGTAGGTAAATGTAATACATTTTTCGCTAACGATTAGGCCCGCTCGAAAATCACATACCTAATGTATAACACCAGCAGCTTTGGCTTTCTGTAGCGAGCGTGTATAGGTATGGCAGTATATATATATATATAGGTACCCTATAAATAGATCCGTTTCGGCTGAACTCGACTCGCGCCCAGAAAATTGACATGGGGACTGCGTCCTGGTAGTCTTATATTATAATTTATAGTCCCTCGGCGCGCCGAAGTCACACTGAGGAGACACGCTACAGGCGGAGTCCGAGAAACGCGATCGCGTTCGTATATGCGTACGTGTACTGCGATGGTACCGTAACCCTTTACGACATAATATATTATTATAATTTACCTAAATATAATCGTACGATATATATTATTTTAGTCACCGGGGCGTAGCGATACGTGCGTGTGGGTCTCGCGCGAATTCCTACCCGTCGCGGCGCCGACTATGCCGCCATCTGGGTGACCGGAAATGCCGTCATCCCCGGGGGTAGTTGGCGGACAGAGCGAGAGAAAGGAATTAAGGTGGCGCAGCGTCCGCGCTCGCCGTCCGGCCGCGGCGGCGGGTCGAGGGCTGGTCCCGCGGCGGTGGCTCCGCTACCATGATTGTCCTCGCGACCTGCGCGCGACTCCTCCTATCCGGCATGGCGCCCGGCCTGGCCATCGCCGCCGTCGCCGTCGCCCATCGCGCGATGCCGTCGCCGAAATTTCGCGAACACGACTGAAGGATCGGCCGCCGTCTGCGCCATGATTATTTTTTTTTTCGAAATCGCGATGACGTCCCGCGGATATCACAATATTCTGGTTTTATTTTTCGCAGCGATTCCGTTTTCGGATGATATGATATACTCTAAAGCAGAGGTTGGCAACTTACAGCCTGCGGGCCGCATGTGGCCCTAGTTGAAATTTTATGTGGCGGCGAGTAGAATTTATAATTTGTATAAAAATCACGAACTAAGATAGTATATGTGGACTGGAAACTGAAAATTAAAACGTTGTTTATTTGTAGATACCTATAGTTAAATTATTGATAAACCAAACAGTTATGAACTCAAAAAACTGCATTTTATATGACTATATTGTTTAAAATAAAATAAGGTATATTCAAATTGTAACCATGCAGTGAAAAATGTTCTATATTTATTTTTTGACCCTTGTCGTCAAAAAGGTTGCTGACCCCTGATTTAAAACGATAATATAGGCAAGTGTCAGGTACACGCTATAATCATTCCATTTCCAGGCGCATCCCTTAAACACATTTTATTCAACCTGTATATACCTACGTCATATCATATACATAACTACTAAAAAATCGCATCATGCTTTCAAACATTTCATTTTGTGCTCCGTATGTAGGTATATAAGAACTGACTATGGTGAAAATTAATTTGTCTAGTGGCTAGTATCTACTGGAATTGAAATTCCAACACTTAGTTGTCGAATTATTTTATATCATATACTAATATATTACCTATATATAAGTAGGTAGGTACTAATAATATTATATTATAAATACGTATGATGGATAATCTATACATAGGTAATATAATAGTTTTAGATAAAATATGATTTGAAATAAATAAATTTGACTTAATATTACTGACGAATACATTTTATGACATTTATATATAGTCCATATCGATTCTAAATCTATTTATAATGTATATTATATTATATGTTTAAATATTTAATAGACTCCCTATATTTATATATAATATAACACGTAACCTATTATCCTTGGAATTGTAAATTATAATAATAACTCAGAAACTACTACCTACTTATTTTGATTTCGATATATCGAAGTTTTTCAAAAAAATCTTTCACTTGAAAATTTGCATAAAAATAGGGAGAAAATATGTTTGGGATGACAGTCTATAAATGCCTTGAAAATTGTACAAGTGTATTTAGGTAAACATAAATCCAACTGACTGTCTTGCGGCTTAAAAAATAACTTAGAATAACGTACACCTTGCAAAAAAGTATAAAACATGTATTTCTATATTCAAAATAACATAATATTCCACATATCCAACTGGTCTCTTTCTTAACATAACTTAACCATGACTAATTGTTTGATTATGTGGTTTCTTTCCATATGTATTTATTTGTTATTGACTAACAATGACTACGGTAATAACGGACCGATCTAATTCGATTTGGGCGTCGCAAAAATTCTTTCAAAGCTTGATAAACAAGTTTCGATTTATTTGACACCTATATATTATGTTAAATTTCGTTGGTATATGAAAACATGGGGTGAAGGATGTACCCATACAACATACCCACACAATCATGCTGCAGGCGTATGGATATATAGGAGCTTAAGTCGATAAAGTTTGTATCAATACAGCAGGTACCTATATAGGTACGTAATATAATAATAATATTATATTATATACCTGCGATGATTGACGACGAGTCGCGGCCGAAGCACGCCTGTCCCCTACATATCGCGTGTACGCACAACATAAATACAATATTATATAATATACATAATAATAATAATAATATATTATTTTGCTGCAAGACGACACGTACAAAACAGTTTTATGCGATCCGAGTGCGGCGCACACGGGTCTTACATAGCCAGACCGTAAAGTCATTTGAATATTATAAACGGTGTTTCCAAAGTCCGCGCACTATAGACGCATATATATATAAAATAGTCGGTCGTCGTTTTACGACCGTTTTTATAGAGTAGTTTACGCGCAGTCAATGCACGCACACACACATATATATATATATAATACACATCGGACATAATAATATATACAACATGATATACGTATATATTATGAAGTGTAAACGCCGCTGCAGTTGCGGTTGATGATCAAAGTTCGTATACTTGACTCTCATCCTACAACGTGCGTGGTACACAACTGCTGCAGGTCAATACTTATACTTAAATAGTACATATATAATAGGTATAACATATTGTATTGTAACGCATATGTCGTATTATGCAAGTACCTACCCATGAGATTTAATAATAATCGCACCTCTAGAACAAGACTGCGACAATTGGAAATTAGATAATAAATTAATAAATGGCTGTAGGTACTTTCAGATATAGTAAAAAAATTGATATTATTTTTGATTCTTAAAACAAAATAATGTGTCAGTATTGAAAGAAAATGTATTTAAAAAGTCAAATTATTCAATTTTTAGATAAGTTTTTAAAGCAACAGAGCCATATTTACTTTATATGGCTGCAGAGATGCAGCGTATGTTATTAACATTTTAACCAATATTAACCTCCGAAGTCAAAATTCAAGACTGCTTTATTTCAATTTGTGGCGTTCTTATGCTAAATAAAAACTCATTTTCGTATGATATGTGGAGTGCATAACATCAATATTTAATGTTGTGGTGGTTTGGAATTTCATAATTTGTGCGATATTATTTCAACCTTATATTATAATGAAAAACATCAGTCATGTATTTTCAAATAGACATTTTTTACTGCCACCTTTCAAAATATGGTTGTCTCCCATTCACATACATTTTTTTAAAATGCCGTAAATCTAATTTGTTGGGTTCAAGAGAGTATTTCACAATATTTAATGAAGTCATAATGCAAAGTATGTTTATAAGTATTTAAATAAGCTTATAAAAAGTTCATTTGCAGTCTCTTGCTATAGCGGGGGCCTTCTTTGGTTCAATTTATTCTCAGGTTCCAGTTTGTAGTATATGTTTATCGAATAAAAAAATGACTTTATAAATTGTATATTTTCTTATAACTATAAGAAAGAAATGTTGTCATACGTCTTCTATATATATAGTGTTGTACTTTTTATTTTCATACGGATTGATTGGATTTAAAACATGCACATTACTATTTACATGTTCTAATATGTCACCAGTGTCCTCACACACCTGTATACGACCATATTAGAACTGTAATATATGGTTAAAACTTTCACACCACAGAGTATTGTTTCTTTCCAGCTGTATCGATCAGTTGTAACACTGCAGTTGTGTGTAGCAGACTCTTAGGAAAGATACAATATAATTTATTTTTATCGTGTCTCCTAATATTATATGAAATCTATTATTTTTCGCCAATAATTGCGATATAACAGTCAGTAAATTTTGTATTTATTTCTTACCTAAATTATTCCGAACGGTGTCGGCGCAGGCGCATGCATTCGTATAAAATTCCACAACATTTCCGGATACGTCACGACACTGTATCATCACTTCACGGCACCATCCAGCGATAAGGATATTTCACTCGCGACACGTGACCGCGCACTTCACGCGTAATCGCGTACCGAACTTGCCGTCACCTAAAAATCATAAATAATTCAAATTTTATTATTTGTGCACAATATTGTACGAATAAAATAATATACCTATATATACACAAACTAGCTGCCTAACCTTCCTCATTATTTTTTTATAATTTAATTAAAAAACATATGACTATTTTTTGGCTATACAAATAATATCATATAATTACATATTGTAGTTATTGTTATTGCTAATTTCTGAAAATTATATATCCTACATTTTCAATTCAACCACTGGAGTGGTAAATTTTATTATTTTTATTATAGAAAAGAGATAAGGTAGAAAAAATGTAACAATAAGTTATTTGTTCAATGAATAATATATATTTCAAATGGAAAAATGCAAGTGCAAACAAATAAATAAATAATAATAATAATAACAATTATAAACAAACAAACCGGTTTCTTTCGTCTCCAAAATCAAGTTATAATTTTTATATACATAGATAGATAATGGCTGTAGGAAAGGCCATTTATTTCACTGACAATTTTTTAGTTCGTTCAGATTTATAAAACAAATTTTTTAAATACATTGTAAATGGTACACCTATATTATACGAAATAACTCATAATATTGTTTACGTCTAAAGTATAAACATAATATACATTATGTATATACGGTCAACTAAGTTTCAAGCAAACGGGTTAAATGTATTCCTTCGATAAAAAATAAACTACTTAAAAATGTTATGATATAGAAAGTAGTACTTTTATTAACTATTATTACACTCGTGTTATAGCTGTAACAAACAACTTACAGCTGGTTAATATGTGTTATACCATTCATAAAAACTCCATGCACTTTGCACACAGTCACATAGATCAAATAATGTTATAATACCTAACCAATTGTTAAACGCATCAAGTATCATTTCAACAATAATTATTACGCATACCTATATACATATATTATATCAACTTTTTACTATTCTCGTTTGTACTCCAAAGTCCAAACCTAGCTAAATTATAAAACCTACCTTACAAATTAACTATACATATAATATATACACTCTCTACACAGATATTTCAGAGCTTTCTTGGTTCTACGACCTGCTGCAGACAAACTCTTAATATACTCCTGCAGTATAGACATATATATATATATATATATATGTATAGGCCGTATAACTCAATTATTTCGTTCTGGCAAACTCGGGTTTCGTCATAGACTGTACTTATTTAGGTTAATACCATAATACAATTGTCAAACGAAATTTCAATGAAGGAAAAAAAAAGATTCAAGTGCCGTAACAGAATCATATTTTAGTTGTTTGTTATTTTACAGGTTTTTATTCATTCGTATAGTGGTAATTTCATGTTATATTTACGTGTATAGATCAGATGAAATAAAGTTTAATACCGCACCCGGACCATCTTGGTCAATGGGACTATAGCCCTTATCTCGGTTATACATTAGAACCACGTTCGCCGCCACCGCCACTCAATACACGCGAAAACTCCTCTCCCCGAAAGTTTAGTAGTAGTTATATAAGATTGCAGCTGCTGCTGCAATAGGTAGTCATAGTAGTGTAAACAAAGGGGGAAATAATCCCATTTTTGTTCGGCAACTGTAAATTAAACTCGGGTACGTGTACAATAATACAGCTTATAATAATGGCGTCGTTTTTGAGATCGCGTATTAAACGTTTAAAACATTATTATAATAATATACATATAAAACGACAAAATGTTAACTGTTTAATTTTTTTTTTATTTTCGTAAAAATAATAGTTGGCTCAGGTACTTATTTTTATTCACCACTTTGTTTAAACATCTATATATTTTAGGCCTTTAGGGTCGGGTAAAACTTTCTTCATTCTAACCGATTTTCTTAACGCTTTGTATTTATTGCCATAGAAACGCAAATCAACAATAAAAACAAAAACCATGGTACGCTAATCGATTTTTTTCCTCTACAAGGAAAATATATAAATCATAAACATGTTCTTGTTTACCAAAACATCGAAATACTTATGAAAAATGGGTCAGAAACATTTTATCGTGTATCCTTCGGCCTAAAAACATATTTATGTTAAAAAAATGTACTTAAATTCCTAACAAAATGTAGCATGTGACTATAGATATTTTTATACTGCACCAAAAACACATCTATGATTTCTCAATTTTGCTTTCAGAGGAAAAGTATAGCATGCAACAATTTGATTTAAGGCTTGATACGTGTACATTTTTCAAGTATATTATACTGTATCTCTCTTTTGTTATATGAGTTCGGAGAAAAAATATATATCCTCTCCATCTTCTTTAAAAGTTTTTATACGAAAAAATCCTCATTCCAACCATAACGATGACTAATATTTTATTCCTCTATCTATTATTATTTTATTTTTTATCGTTTATTAGCATTAGTATTTTGACTTGGTACTTGTTATAAGTTAAACGCATCGTATCTAAGTTTTAGCAGCGCAGTTCAATAGTTCGTGTTTTTCTTAGTATTCTGAAATTTATCGTTTATAAATTTAAACACAGTCAAATCGATATGAATCGCAAAAAAACATTTTATCTTTTACGTATTTACAGTTACGAGTTAAGTACTCATAGACTGTTACGACCTACGCGCATTTTGTATTTATATTTTGAAAACTACATTTGTAGGTATAGACACCGATATAAAGATATAATAATATAATATATATATTATACTATCATCGCACATGGACAATATATTTTATCGCCTTAGATGATATCGTCCGGCTGCATATCCGGAACAGGTAGGTACTTATATAGTTATATATATATTATACATAATATTGTACATCTAGTCCGTGGTGTATTACATTATGACTTTGACTTACAAACGTAGTTAAACTAGATCGATAAGACATAAAGATATATGGTGTATACAACAAAGACGTGACGCGGCAAAGGCCCGCGGTCGCGGCCTTTTCGAATAATAATAATAATAATATACAAACGTCATAAAATAACGGGTTGTCTATAATAATACAGTTGCATAACATAATAAATTATTATCGCATTGTACGCGAATGACGTCGTAAAATATATTTTTACGAGACATCGCATTTCCGAGGGCATGGTTTCAGACTTCGGCTCTTATCTTTGTACATAATACGCGCGTTGTATCTATATAGCAGGTATAATATTATATACACGAGACTTTATCTTTATTCTGTATCATATTTATTCAAATTATACGCAGGCGATGTGATAAATAATCGTAGTAGAGAGACACTATACGGAGATACGGATACGATTTAAAGTTTGGATGTAATTTTTTTTTCCGAAACTACGCCTCCGCACGCTCTTATAACGAGATCTCTTACACTTGCAGAGTATTTGTCATAGTAGATTTTGAGCACAAATCAAAGACCTGCACTGCTCTTTATTTGGACGCTGCTGTTCGAAGCGATCAATCCACAGGACAATATTTTGCACCGACCTATATAATATTCGTATGGGCCAGGCGCACAACAACATTGCGTTGCTCCTGTACAATACACATATTATACTATATAGTTTAGAATTAATTCCGTTTGTTTTGATATTACGGACAACTCTCTTTTAAATTCCCTCAAATTCGTTCTGAACCCCTCACGTTTTCCTACCCATTCAAGCTATTTGCGCCTATTATATTATAATTATAAGGTCTAACGGAATTTTATTTTTTGCAGTGCGTTAGCATCCCGAACAGCATAATATATTAAAAGTGTTAAAATGTATAACTGGACGCAAAGTTAATATATAATATTAATTTGTGTAGATAAAATATGTCATAATAATATAATACGTATACTCTCTGAAAAAATTTCGAATTTCATTATATTTCCTCGAAGGAATTAAATCTTTTTCCATGCAAAAATCGTTGCCGATGTTATAATAATATCTTGTGGTGCTGCACCGCGTACATGGGGTAGGCGGCGCGAAATTTTATACTCGTGTCGGTCCTTTACGACTCGGTTTTATATACTTTTTGGCCTTGACCCCTGAGGTTGCATCGGACAATATTATTATTGCCGTACGGCCGATGGCGGGGTGTCGAAAATCGGAATATTTTCATCGTCTGTCTGTTTTTCTGAACGGAAACACCGCCCCGTCGAGACTTTCTGGTGCAGTCTCAATGCTGATGTGCCACTTTTATGACCGAAAGATGGGTCATGCGAATACGCGTATATTATGACGTCAAATGTAATATACAACACTCGTTAAATCACATTTGCGGGAAATCAATTCATTACAAATATTAGGTACAGCTGATAATAATATAATATACGGGGTGTCTATCCCTGTCAATATCTCTATTTCTTTGCGTGATTGATATTTTTTTATATTCGTCCAGTCTGAAAACTGTATTATATATAGGTACATCGGAGACGTTTATATAGGATTCCGAGTACATAGGGTTAAAACGAGAAAGTAAAATTTGTCGGGCTGATATTAAAATTTTCAATAATTTAATTATTAATTTGAATTTGGAGTGTACCATGTTGGCGGGTGAGTCATCTACTCGTATTATAACGTATATTATAATATATTAATGTTCAGGACGAACGCCGTCGTCGCGGTGAATGTCCTCTAACGGCACGCATGTGATTTATAAGCATGTGATCTTTATGGGTCTTTTGTGCAGCACAATGTCATATAAAAGTATAGAACTCATATAACGCCGCGGCATGTGTGCTGCAATGACGCCGAAATCGCGCTAGCTCGGTGACGTCACGGACACGATAAAAACGGTTTTTACGATGCGCCCCGATTGCGACTATTATATTTTATACGCACCTGACGTAGGTCAGGTTCGTGGCTGCAGTCGGCGTCCGTATTTCAGAGCTATAATACTATATTATGTCTATATTTATTATCACCGACGTCCGTCGGAACGGTCGTGAAAATATTGCCCGTGCTTTGCAGTGACGGGAGGAATAGTGGATTATAGAATTAATCACTGAAAATGAACTGTGAATGAAAACATCTTAGTTTTGTAATATATTATAGAAATATTAGCCAATCTGTATCGCCAAAACATAATATTCTTAGTATGAAATATATAAATATACGCGATATATCCCTTAACATTTCAATGTTCCCTTCTTAATCCATACAGTTTACGCAAAAAATAATTTAAAAAATATTATGGGAGGGGTGAATCACGGGTTCCCCGATTTTGGTCCGGCCATGGATATTAATTATTTTTTATACAATTATATCGCCACTACATCATTCAATTTCACAAAAAATCGACATAAAATTACAAAGTTTGCTTCGTATAATTTGTGATGATATTTGTGCAGTGTGCACGTATAAAGTTATCTTATATAAAACATTATGATTTAAGATATATATACTCTAGTGTGTGCTTATAATATGGTTTATAATCAAACAAAGTATGAAAATGTTAAAATTTACAAGAAAAATCGGTAAAAACTTCTCCATTTGTATAGATGTACTGGCTTATACCAGGGTGTCATCAAATGGGCGATTTGTAGACGAATTTAATCTTACGCATAACCAAGAATTTTTTTTCAATGGTGAATTAAATTAAGTTTTCATTACATTTATAATTTGATTTTTTTGACTTTCATTCACTCTCTTTGGGTTAGAAAAGTGGACATTCAATTTTGATGGTCCCCGAAAACTTCCTAAATTCCTAATGTGGCTCCATTCGTATCAATTGGAGGTTACCCCTGGACAATCTATAGTATTATAGTATGTATAATACGACGTTGGACGTCGTTATTCCGAAGAAAGCTGCAGTATATCTATATATTATAATTGTTTCACTGCTGTGAGACTTCCGCTCAGGGCGTGGCAAAACGACCATGGTCGAAACTAGAAATAAACTATTTTTCGTGTATACACACAGTCACACAGATTTAAAACACTTTGTCCGAAGATGGGCGCCGCCGGTATAATTTATAAACCACTCGGGAAAATCATCAATATACAAACACAGTCCATTAGGTTATTCGACTCGTTTCACGCACTCATATCACTTTGATATATATATATATATATATATTTATAAGTACGAGGCCGGCTTGGAATAATATATCGAAAGACATCGTCGCGAATCGCTCCTATATATAATATACGAACTGCCACTGTTTCGGCATATACATCTTATTATAATGGCGCGCAGTGTATACAAATAAACTTTGCGAAACTTTAATTCCGAAGAAATTCCTCGAAAACTTACGAAATCCGTACCACATTATTCGCACTGCAATACGTATATTGCGTATACATTTCTCTCCAAACTCTCATTATAATAAATACACCGAGAGGCGACAGCTTTTACCCATATATATATATATATATATATATATATATAATACCCTCGACTCGATAGTACTTCACACACGCACGTACGCACGCACGCACGAATATCGTACAAACTTTGAGACTTCAAAACGCGTCGTACTCACATAATAATAATAATATAATATAAATCTATTCGGCCGAAACGCATAATATAAGCTGTACGCGCAGAGCCGAAGGATTTAATGGGTTTCGCGATTCGCGACGATACGTTATTATACAAATGTGCTGCAGAGACGGTGCCATATATGTATATAAAATTATTAAATAATACTACGCATAAACAAAACGATAAAATAATATTCGCAAGCGGCTGGTGGCCGTTATGGCTTATAATAATAATTGTTGAATATTATAAACTGTTTATACGCATAAACAATCACTATTTCATATTATATTATTATGTCGAAACGATCGTCGTTTTACCGTATTGCTGTTGTTGTGTTGTATCGATTTAACAATTATTATCGTAGTTCGTGTACGTGTCCGCGTGGTGCCTATATAATGTATCAAAGTGTATATCTTTTTCATAATTATATGATGTACGATGTGTAAGGAACTATTGATGGTACGATGGGTACCTATTACAGGGGACTCGTTAAAAAAAAAATACGTATTTAAATATACATGATTTTCTTTTACCCCGAGCGTGAGATATATTCTTAAATTATTAAAGGTGTGTTAAATATAACTATTATACAGACGCGTTATTAATAATTACCATTCATGATCGAGTGCATTATAATTGATAAATTATTATAATATTATGTTTAATTTTCGGCGCATGTTTCGATCGTTCGACGACCATACAGTATATTATATACCTACTGGCTTCTATGTATATATTATTATACATTTCAGTATTTCACTACGTTTTCCCGTTTTCCACGAGGCATGCAACACGCGGGTAGATGAGATAACGCGGTCGTTTTATAATAATAATATATAATATAATAATATTTTGTAGGCTCGTAATACATTCGTCCCTTCAAAGCAAGTAGGTTTGAAAATCGCGTTCTATCAAACTCGGATCTTAAAAACAATAGCCACTTACATTTTAGTTATGCACATAAAATATTTAATATTTTTACACAAGCGGCAAGATGAATGAAAAGCGAGTGCGCGGTTTTCTGTTTCGCAGTTTTTGTTAACGACCTGTATAATAACAGAGAAAATTATTATAATAATATGAGCATATTATGACATTAAACACAACGGGAAAATGCGTTCGCTTAGACCTGTATAGTTAAAAGAAAATTCGTCTACGGTTACAAATATGAGGATTTTCGTGAGAATTTTCGTTCGTGGTGTGTTCATAGATTTCGTCTGTATACCGCACGAACGACGGGATGTGCTATACAGAAATTTATTATTATGATCTTTATATATATATATATTTGTTAAATCAAAAACGGTTGACGGCAACGTTTTCGTTCTCTGTTTGCTGTATACGTATTGTATACAAAAAATGTTTCTCTCGCGTTTCTTTAAAAAAAAAAAACGAACAAACGACCTCGAACGAAAATCTCGTCCGGGCCCTATGGCGAACACTCAGAAACGTGCAGGCGAATGACGAGATAAAAAAAACCGTTCAAAGTCACCGATCGCGATGTCAGTCTGAAAAAAGGAAGCCATTTACGCCAACAACAAATACATATATATATCAAACCGAAACCATAAAAAAAATAACTCTGCGATCGAATTGTTGAAGCTATCTCATATATATATATATATATATATATGTTTATCTCCTACGCCGTTTCACGCACACACACACACATGAGACAGAGCGTGCGCACGACAAATTTGGTCGTCTTTCGGTGTAGCGGGAAAACGATCTAAGTCACTCGCGAGGGGCTTATAAGCTCGACTGATTTCCCCTCATCGGAAACGCACACGCATACTTGAATAAAGGTAGATATTATATATCATAAATGTATATACATCTGATATCTTATCATACGATGTGAGTATATGCGTCGTGTGTACATATATGTATAAACGTATACTCACGTATAATATATTATATATATGTATATATGCACGTGTATGCAGGGGAGTCAAAAAAAAAAAAACAACCCAACTGGGCGTTTTTGGAAATGTCGTCGCTTGGGGAGAGAATAGCGCGCTGCATCGCTATATACATGTATTATAACCCTCGTCGCGAGCACCCTACGCATCCTTTTGCCCTCAAATAGTCAAATCTCACCCTCTCCACCCTCATCAGTCGTCACAGTATACGTTGAACATGACCCTGCAGTAGCTCTTTTATACTTGACATATATATAGCGGTATATATCACATATTATATCGCAGTGCGTTTGGATGATAATAATATATATGAACGCACGTATGCCGAGCACAGTCCATTTTCCAGTCCGACGACTAGACGACTTTCGATGGTCGTTCGACCGGAACGAAATGAGTTTCACGTGCCTGCAGCAGTAGCAGAGCGAACCGGCAGCTATACCACATAATAAATATTATTGTACATATATATTGGGACTATATGCGTATACAATGTACCATGTATATAATGTTTTAATTTCCATCGGGACACGAGACGAATAAATTCGTGCCCGCTTCTTCATTATAATATATTATAGTACATACCACTCCTCCGTAGTGGTAGCATGATATCGTGAGTGATATATGCGATGTATTATATATAGTACTGGCATAAGTCTGGATTTAGTGGTTTATTGTCGTACATGTTTCGGCGGTTGTTGACGACGATCTAGTATCTGTTATTTGACAAATAATTAATATAGGTATACTGACACCGGCAGATGGTAATGGATCACAGCCCCTGCAGGCGGTCTCACGTATACATATCAGTGATTGCGTGATAACAGTAAAAATATATGTCTTTTATTAATTACTGCTTTAGAATTTTCACTCAGTTGATCTGATAACTCGAAAATCAAAATAGACGTACACACGTATTATATGGTGTTGTAACGTGTCCGCTTCAGCACTCGAAATTGAATTAGAGGTATAATAAAGATTCACAAATTTTCGCAACACTAAAGTTATTTCATAAATAATAACAAACGTCCAGTTCTGATCTATAAGTACATACACTAGACGTCTCTAGTCTCAGACTCCCTTCAAATGTCTATGAAATTCCTATTTAAGTTAAAAGGAGTCACCTTGTTATGATCACTTCAGTACTATCTGAGTTGTTGCGTTCTATGCCTAGTCATCACCTTTGATCTAAGTTTATGCTTTCCTATAATATAAATTACAGCAAAGTCAATGAATGTCAGTGACTATACATTTATGCAAATAACATGTATAATTTTATATACTATAGGTAATAATGAGGATCATTACAAATGGTAATAATATTTTAAATACTTAGCTTATAATGTAGTTAGTTAAAAAAGAACATAAATATTACGTATATTTATACATAAAATGTGATTTGGAGACTTAAAAACGTCGTACTTAACTTTATGTTCATAAAAAGTAAACGTAACTACGTTATTTTGAACGTCTATATAATATAATATCATGCCACTAAATCAATTGTCCCAAAATCATAGGCGCCAGCTAATGTATAATAATGGTAATATTTTGGAGTGCGGCATTATACGGCGTGTACGTCTTATTTTAATATAATATAATACGAGACATATTTTATATTGGTATTTACAGATTCATTAATTTAAACGTTACGTTCTTTGTGCACAATAATATAGATTCGTTCGCACAACTATATAAAACAATAATTGTTTCCAATCGTTTCGAACCAATGCGTTGACTACTACTAAAATGGATATAATATAATATATTTTTATAGATTCATTGATATTTAAAAAATAGCAGTAAATATCGGTTTTACATCGTTTTCATAAACAATACAATACCGATGATACGCCGTAATAAAACTCACCGACCAAATTAATACGAACGGCACGAAAAAATACAAACATCAACACACGTACGGAAATCTGCATATGTTATGTAGTTGTTAACACACTGTATATATTTATGTACGGCCTTGTCAAACGACTTACGACAGTGCAGTCTTCATCAATAAAATAAAACACAGAGACGCTATAAAATACCGAAACTTAATTATTTCTCTCGGCATTGCAATAATACAATATTGAATACTTATATATGTATATACATTATACGCGAGTGTACAGCATATAATATATATATATATATATATATATAAACGCGTTATTATTGTTATATTATTACGATTATAAGCGTGGATTCATTGATATCATAATATATTATTATTGTTCAATAAACATTTAATTGATTGTATATACGATATTGTCGCGAGCTGTAACAGTTTGTAACGTTGTAACGTCTTGAAGAGAAATATTTCATAAATATAAACCATGTACTTATATAATGACTGTACTTAAATCACTACATTTGGGTCAGATCAATAAAAAATTTATGTTATTATTCGAGTTAATTGGCCATCAATATTCGTCGGAGACGATAATAATTCCGAACTTGATTTATTCGCCATTAACTAATTGCTGTTATTGCGCGTATATGTGCCGACCGTTATATGAATCGATGAGCATTTACTAAAACTCATAATAAATTATAACTATCTTAATCACAGTTTTTTTTTCTTTAAAAAATTAATTTAATCAGCTAGGTATCTAATTTATTATAATTTGTGCTTTTAAATGACTTGTGTAAAAAGCCGCATAAATACTCTCTCAATTCATAAGTATGCTATAACTAGATATTGTGTTATTTTCTAAATTTCCTCTTAATACATGTTTGATGCAATAAAAACATTATTATAGTTCAGATTTGAAGGCAATGAGTATAAATAATAAAAAAAGCACTTGAAATTTAAAATTAAAAAAAGGTTAAAAATAGCATTTAATTTAAATTTAACTTTGACATAATTAACATAATTAACTTGCGCTGACAAATTATTAATCAATACTTTATCCGATCCTTCTATCACCGATAATTAAGCCATGTATAATGTGAGTATAGTTTTTAGTCATATTAGAGGTAATTTTAAACAAAACACCAACAAAGCATTGTTTTTGCGAGCCCTTAGGGGGGGGGGGGGGCTGTACCATAAATACGTATAAAATTATTGTGATCGTCTGACACGATGTTACATTAAATATAAAAAGAGAAAAAGGCATTTATAGGTAAAAAAAAATACAAAAATAATGTTATTGTAATTGTTTAATACTTTATAGTTTATACTAACCCTGCCAGGTCAACTTAGACAACACCCATTAACAAGGCAATTAAGTGAAACACATTTTAGTACAAGAATTATGTCCTATCAAAATTCCCCTTGAAAAAAGCATTATATTTTACCTTCAAATCCAAACCATATACTAATTTTATTATAGAATTAAAATCTAATACTATACATACATAAAAATACTATAAATATTAATTTATAAACATTAAACATGCCTCAACCGTATGCGGATGAAGTTTAAATAATATGTATATTAAAATAGTGTTAATCATTTCCCTATTATGCACCTATAATTAAATATTATTATGTACCTAATTAGGATTTTTGCGCGAGGAGAATTATTTGTGTCTGGCCGTATCGTACAGCAAACATAAATCGAGTGATTGAAACGGAAATAACTTACTATAAACACGACAAATTGCCTGACGAATTAATCCGAGAAAATCGTCTGAATAAAAATAACACGTAGGTATATTTTCAGATTTTATAGCCAAAAAACGTGTTAGACTTTTATTGAAACCGTCTCGGATTTGACACTTAATAATATTGCATATGTGTGCAATACATTTTTGAAGTCGTAAAATAAATAAAAAATAAATAAGAGTAATGAATAATATTCAAATGGTGACGGGACATCGAAGCATACTTGTTTTATTTTGTTTCCAAGTAATAATGGCACTGAATGTTAGGACGTAAAAATCGAACCTCTAAGTGTAAAATATTATGTAGGTATGTATTATTTATCGGCGTCGGACGACCAAATAATCTTATTTTTTATTATATCATGTATACCTTGTATATCCGAACACGGTCGACTGCACAACTATTATTATTATAGGGATGGCGTTTCGGGGATAATTTTTGTTTTTTTTCGCGTGGAAAAGGGTAAACCTAAATGCATAAACGTGTTTCGGATCACCTTGAATCGTGATACAGGTCGTTTTAATGCAATCTTATGCTTTGCATGTTTCGACCCTTCGAAAGCATTCGTCACAAATGTCGATATAATTATATCTATCTAATTATATCTATAGTTTTTCTACAACTAATATTAGTAGAGAATTTTATGAGCATCATTTTGAAATAAAAACTTATGTTTCACCTGTCATATCATAATAATAATAATAATTGATCAGAATGTTTTTCGATAAAGAATAGCTTCGACGGAAAGGGCTAGTTTCTTTTATTTTATAACACCCATTATTAAAAAAAAACGATATTCGTCTAATCATGATCATTTATTGATCTATATCATCGTTCTACAGTCGTACCTACCTATATATGTTATCCATAACATTCGTAATTCGTTACACGTGCTATCTATAATCAATTAATATAATATATAATATTATTAGAACGGGTTGTTTAAAAAACATTTTTTATACTTCAACGTGTAAGTCTTTCTTGTATTTTGTTACGATTAATTATTATTATAGAGTTCCTAAATTTTTCGCGACTTTTGTGCGCCAAAAATACCAGCCTCAAACACACTATCATTTAAAGTCTGCATTTTATAATTGGTACCTACCTATTAACATACCACTGGCACAATCGTTTAGCGCGCCTCAGTTCACGCGTTCTTGGATGGGGAAAACAAAAATGTCTCCTGAAATATTCCAAAATCGTTGTACCCATTACCTACGGGCCGTATTATATACGCAACTCCCTCGCGCGTCCCTTTGACGCAGAAAACTCGATCTCGCGTTTTACGACCCAACGGCGACAATGCACGTCAAAACATATTTCGAGATTTCTTTTCTCGAACCCCTACCCGTCGAACCGCGTCTTATATTCTAGGGGAGGAACTGCAGCAGTCATCCGTACTTCGAAGAGGACGGCTGCAGCCATATATAATAATATTATATACGCGTGTTGTATATTACACTCGTATCTCATTTGTTCGGATACACATATTGTAATCGTATTATTATTATTCTTACCTCACGCGTATATACACCTATTATATTATTATTATCATAGGAAACGTTTGGGGTATTGTCGCGATCGTATTTTAACCGTACCTGCGTCGTCGTCGTGTTTCATTCGGAACCATTTTGTCTCCACGCGTGGTGTAGCCAGAACGGTTAGAGATTTCACGCGAAAAATGTGACCGCTGGTCGCAGCTTGCATTTACCTTGTGGTCATAATATATTATGTATCTGGTAAACAATAGTAGGTATAGAAGAACGTGTAGAATATCAAATCGACACGAAAACAGACGTTGACCGCGCGTGGGAAAGAGCGGCAAAAAAAAAATCATAATATAATATAATAAACACAATACGACATTAAACAGAGGTTTTATACCTATGATTTAACGCCGCGACGCACGCGAATCGTCTGTTTGGAAATTTGACGTATTTTACGGTACAAATTATACATTTACGCTTGTCGGGCGGCCGTCGGTGCGCGAAATTTGGAACGAAATAAATAAAACAGAATAAATCGTATAATTTATTGTATACCATAATAATACCAGTACAAGGCGTACAGGCGTTTGTACCATTGTACCTACGTTTTTATACCTATACTATGGATCCTATACGTGACGTATATAAGAGTGTTGTAACCGTACATTTTCATATATTTTTGCGTGTAACCAGCGGTAACCGTGGTATATAATCAATGTGTTGTTAAGGTGCTGCAGGGGAAGTCATGCAGGTATATTGGACTCCAAAATAAAATAAAAATCGAATACCGTAGTTAGGTATAATATGGATATTGAAGTTTTTATTCGAACCAGAACTTCATATTAAGTTAACACTGTCTTTGGAACGTTTAAATCGTTTGTACTTCAGAGACATTATATTATAATATACGTTGTACACCCCTTTGACTTACGGTTAAACTATCAAAGTCTATCTAGAGAGCCGTACAGGTTTACAATATTAATATATTTTGATTATATCGCCCTGTATAACTGACTATTAGAATTTGTTCCTGCAGCAGTATGGATAAACGTTGATCACGTACGCATTTACGCGTCGGTGATCGTATGACCACCCATCAAATTGGGTTAAATAATAAATATATTTCGATATACTGCAAAATATACAATAATTACGAACTGTGGTTCAGAATGATAATAAATTGTCGTGTTTATGTGAGATTCATTCGTGAATAAATAATGATTGAATAATTTTATGTAAAGGTTATTTATGTACCGTACCTATACAATGTACGGCAGCAAAACTTGTGTGATCAAAGATACTGCGATAAGGATGAGCAGTGATGTAGTATACAATAATATTATCATAACTTGTCTAAATATAGCGCGGTATTATACAGAAAGTGCAATTTTTTTTTTCCTAAAATATGCGAAATTTACGCCACATAACTATTACTGCTCCGGGCATTAGTATACATACCTACGTCGTCGGCCGCCCAGACATTAATCGCGTACCTATATTATAGTTTATACTTATATATTTGTATAATTACGTGGCCGTAGATGTATATTACTATTATAGTATTATTATTATTATTATATTAACGCGTGTGTGTAATGCGCGCGTTTGAAATATAATTGCGACGTCGGTCGTTAAAAATATCACGTTTTATGGTCATAGATGTTTTAAAAGTTGTTAAGTAAATATTTATGCATTTTTAAACCGTCGTTAACTTTATGATATCTAATAATATTATATTATGTACGTAACACCGCGGCAGTAATACATTTTGTAATGTGCCCGTTAACGACGCGTATACATATATATATATATATATATATATATAATTATATACACCATAAGTATGTATATAAATATATACAATATACACGTATATATTACATACGTTCGAAAGGCGAAATGGTTTTTTATTTTCATACCTACCTAACTTAAATCGTATTCGATATATTTATACGCCACAAACTATATATATATGTGTATATATTATAATAACCTGCAGCACACGCGCGCATTGTTTATTTTAGTTTTTTATAGATTTATCTACAGGTAGGTACGTAATCTACTGCTTGGAGAAAAGCCCGCTATCGATTTCATAGATATATATATTATGATACACACCCGTTTTGTGCACTGCAGCATAGCTGTGATAATATTATATAGATGCACACATGACTTTAAACGGTTCATTAAATTTATTAATTATACATGCACTACGCGTTACGCGCAGCGAACGACGTCAATTTCTTAACCGCATTTGTAAAATATAAAATATAATATAGGTACCTATATATATAGATATTATTCTAATATGGATGTATCTGGTTGTTATCACGTCACGCAAAATGTGTTTTTAATTCGTTTTCCGCGTTCGGATCGACACGAACCACCGCGCGATATCGATCACATCGAACAACATTAATAATATTCCTATATACACATATATATATATATATATGCGATAACGATCATCTGCGCATATTATTATATACAAAAACGGTCTGCACTCGTAAATATATGTACATATGTGAATATCTATAAATAATAGTGTAGTGCGATGTGTCTCACACCCGTATTTGTGTGCCCGTCGCAATGACTTGTTTTCAATTTGTAATTTTGAAATGTGATTTTGAAAAATAACTTCTGTATAATTTAATATGCAGAATGAGAAAACAACGCACAGCCAATAAAGTTAAATTTTGTTTTATATAAACTGATGTTTTTGAATCGTAGACACAGCACCGGCCAGCCGGTATGTAATCAGTACCCACGTGCAGTTCAAATGTTTTAAAAGCATATTATAAGTTTTAAGTATTTTCGATTTTCATTAAGTATTCAAAAATTGGCAGGTATACATGTATAGTTGCTGTGAAGGTAAAAAGTGAATTGCCTGCAGGAGGTGGGTCATATATTTAGAGGGTTTTATAATCGCGCATCATACAGTAGCCCGTGGATGTCGCGGATAGGTCGGCTGCAAATACCTATATATAGTGCGATTGCGAGCGGGGTCTGAGACCCCTAAGAATTGTTGCAGTGTTCCGCAGCTACGGCTGAGCTTTACGCCGAGAACGACTTTAGTTTTTACATGACACGTGAAAGAAAAAAAAAACCTAATATTCGAACCCGATAAAACGCTGCTACAGCCTCGGGCATGGGATCGAGAAGCGAATAATGATGCACGCGCGCACAAGATATAAGTCTTATACATAGGTATACGTGTAATATTTACCCCGCTCAGCGTTCTGACGTTATATCCACGTGGTGCACATATATAATAGAGATATTATCCCCGGGGGGTACTTTGGCATGCACGCGCGAAACCACCGACTTACGCGAGAGCATACACACGCAGCACGTGACGTATATTATATTACTATATTAGTATTCCGAAACCGCCCTTTCGTTATCTGCAGCTCGGAGACGTTTTCGCGGGATGAGTGCAATTCGTAGTCATTTCCTCGCTGCCAGTTCGTGGAATCCCAGCCAATTACTGGATGCAAATTTTGTACCCTCCCGCGGATTCCCCAGGAGACTCGCGGTGGTTTGCCTTCAGCCAATGTGCAGTATCTTTATGTATATATATATATCATGTGCAGAATCACGTATTAGATATATCATATCCACGTATACGACAAACCGGAGCCGTTTCGGAAATCTAGGAAAATTATGCAGTGACTCTATAATATATAATATTGTCTATGTCTCTTTCACCATTGCTGCCCGCGGGAATCACCTATACATATGCGATTTTCCGATCTCATATTATGTCCCCGGTTTCATTTTAAACGTCAGCCATTTTATTTTTTGTATAAACGAATTATATTCTCGACGAATCACCGACCGATTTTTACTGGTTTGTGAATGCGTATACCTAGATATTATTATATAACAGTGAAAGAACAATTACAGGTACGTCTTTTCGGTCAAAACATATATTTGCGGTATTCGACGTAAAACTGAACTCGATCGATTCATCGTATATGACAGGGATGGCAAGTAAGTGGCAAGTGTGGCACAGGAGAAATTTTCGATGGCACCCGAGAGACTTTCATGTGTCTAAATTAATATACCTTGCAAGCAACAGCATATTAACCAGATGCAAAAAATCTTCCAAGCAATATGAAGTAAAATGTTTCTAACAATCAATAAAAATTGATTTTTTTCTACATTATTATCATTAATTTTTAATTTACATTTTGTATAAATATTCTCCGTGTTAACAGAAATTAATTCGTCACACAGCTGACATTTCTTTTGGAATAATTGTGTCATAAATTGACACGTTGACCAAATCCTATTTTCCATCCCTAGTTTCATGGGATTCTTGAAATAATGTATGACGTCATATTATGTACATTTCTCGAACGGTGAACGTTTGAAATTTTGTCTACTGCT
The DNA here is from genome assembly GCF_005508785.2 of Acyrthosiphon pisum. NCBI lineage: Eukaryota > Metazoa > Arthropoda > Insecta > Hemiptera > Aphididae > Acyrthosiphon > Acyrthosiphon pisum. The sequence continues at coordinate 144,310,747 of NC_042494.1, forward strand.
ATATATAATATCATTCGACAAAATCTGGTGATTCCTTCGACTACCTAGTTTATTACTAGTCGAGATAATCTCGAATGTGAATAATTTTAGTCGAATGATTTTGGAGAATAGCATTTTGAGGTCAACCATATTTATATACAACATAATAAATTGAGTTTAGCTACACAAGACTTGTTGTCGATCGATGTCGATAATGGATCCCCTGTCGACACGCACATACATCGCACATACTATAGATTTATTTTTTAAAACGGATCACACTTAAGAAAAACACTGGGAAAATTAAACCCGTTTAAGTAACCGGGCGTATTCTTTTCTGGCCTGGAAAGACGAGTGCGTGAAGATTTTTGAGTATTTTTAAAATAAAAAAAACACATACTTGAATAATATACTTAGATTTTCGATTTATTAAATGACGTTTTTTTGAGTGGGTCAGAATTTATGGGATGTGTATAATATGATCGCTGCGTGTGTTTGTCTATATTATTATATCTATAAATAATATATAATATATTAGGTACACTATAAGTATATATTATGCATGTTTATACTGTGTATTTACTATAGTATCCAATGAGTGAGTAATAAAATAATGTATTTATCTGTTTTCAGATGCCGTCGAAAAAGTGTGAAATTATCCGAGGAATGGTTATCATCAAGCGTTAAGGACACTGACAAAATTGGACTGATACAAATAGGTATAATATACACATACAATATTATAATATTATGTCAAGCTGTTGGTAAATAATTCATTGATAAAACTACAGTGTTGAAAACGTTTCATAACCATATTCACTGCGCTGCAGGGACTTATATTATACCATACGAAAAACCGTCTATTATATATAAAACAAATTATACATAATTATTTAAGATTTTAAGTATTATAGTTCTATAGCCGTTCGATTGTTTATAATAGTTTATACCAAAATTATAACTATACAAAAATACCAAATTAAAAAAATTACGAAAATAATGAAGTGTATGCTGTATATAATTTACAGTCAGACCCTCGGACATGGTTAACTTGAAGTTTAAGGGACTGGTATAAAAGTTATCCAAGGACAGTACAAAAATATGAAATTCTAGGGACAATGAAAAAGTTCAAGGTGTCGACGATTTCGGGTTAACCAAGTTCGCCTGTAGTTATAATATAATTACATATTATGTAAATATTTTTTTCATTAACTCATGAACTCGTGATGTAAGGTCGACACACAATGATAGATGCAGTGCAATGGAATTATTTTTTTCTCGATAATGCATATTATTATAAATAATTACGTTACACATAGAAAGTGCAGCACATCATATATATATTAGCCATGTTATTTTTTTCGTTTTCATACGATACGCGAGTGAGGAATTTTTTTTTTATTCAAAGTAATTTTCGACTTTCAAGGGGTGCTTATATTATACTCGTAGAAAAGTTTTCATTGTCGACGAGGCAGTGACGGTGGCGGTGAGCCACGCAGCTGTTCCGGGCGGTCGTTTTCGACACGCGGCGCTGCTGCGACTCGACTCGAGAACGCTCATTACGGTATTCCATTACGTTATTCCCTCTAACGCATTTACACACACACACACACATATATATAAGTATATATATAAGTATACGCACTTAAAAGAAAAAAAGAAAATAACTCGAAAAAGCGAGTGTGCGCCATAAAGCATTACGGACGCAAACGTCACGATGATTATATATATATATATTCTGTGTAAAAAATAGGGAGCTGAACGAGTACAAAAATGTGTATATATATATATATATATATTTATATATTATAATGCAGTATCTCGACTCCCTGATATACACTCGGGTATTTCGTAGTTTATTATTCCCCCCTCCCCCCGGACCGAAGATTTCCATTTGCGGCGAAATAATGCAAACGACGGCGTAGTGCAGATAGTCGGAGTGCTTGCACTCAGTCTTTGATAATATACAATATGCGCTGTGCCAACGCTGATAATATCATCATAATATTATAATAATATACGCTCGTCATCGTTTATGTGATAAGAACAATTCGCGACGACGTATTACATTATAGCGGAAAAGTAAATACTGCGCCCTGAACCGCATGACAGTTTTTCCGCGTTATACCGCAATAACGAGTGATAGATCTGCAGTAATATACCTTTATGGCCTATAAAAGCATGCCGATGGTTCAGGACACATCATATACCGGAACGTCATATCCATACAACCTAAATATTTATATATATGTATAACACGCTCACGCACACTTATATATTTTCGAACCGGAAACGTGAGTCAAGTCGTCGTTTTTACGACACGCGATCCATGTGGTATAAATATATATGTCTCTGTAAAGAGAAGCCCCCCCAACCACTATATTATGCCGCGTGTGTTCGACGGAAATTAGTTTTATTTTTTTTTTTCAAACAATCCACCCGATGGCTATTTTCATTCGCACACACTTCAGATCGCAGTACTCAAACAGTGCGTATGTATATATTTAAAATGCACTTGCAAAGCACTTATTCCTGTGTACGTGACGACGACAAAGAGGAATGAAAAGAATCGTTTAATATTTTTGTGTATCGAGGATGAACAAAAATATGCACTATAAACTTTAGATATGTTTTTCATAGTGTCTTGAAATGCATTTCTAACTCACTTAGCAATAAATCTAATGGTTCAAAAAAACATGCAAATGCATAAACTTCCGGACCCTATTAATGATATTATTATTATATTATGTTACCAATAGAAAATATCTATGTTTTGTTTATTTCAAGCCTCAAGTAGGCGCGTCCCTGCAGAGACGGATCGTAGGTGGCAATCACCCCCTCTTATACGTCTGATGTTCCCTATTGCTGCTAATATAAGTGCATTTTTTATGTTTAAATCTCTTTAATGTGTTCGAGGTTTATTTGTCTCCCCTTCGTGGAATCAAACTGAAGACGATCCTGGTCTCTTAAGTCTTAATTCAAAACCATGTATCAAAAACCTCGGACGCGTGGTAATAGAAGTGAAGCAAAAAATATTCAATGTAAGATAAGTGTCTCCTTTTCCCATGCTTATATTATAATATATAGACACTGCAAAATGTTAATGAAAATATGAATAATAATAATAATCACACTCAACACTCATTGCCTCGAAAAGTTACATTTTTGAAAATATTTGTCTTATATAATTTTGTTTCATTAATTAACAACATAAATAAAAAATTATGTATAATAAAAATTATATTTTCTATTATTCATTATTATTATTTAATATTTTTACTTTTTCGTAAGACAATATTCCTTTTTTGATTTCAAATTTCTAAGTAGAATATTAAGATGTATTAAAATCGAATTTTGAACGAGCAGTTAATTTTATGAAAATAAAATACATATTATATCTATATAAAAATATTTTTCCTTCCATGTTGGAAGTGCTGTTGATTAGTGACTACTTTCTCATGTACCTAAATATCAGTCAATATTACACTCAACATGTAGGTACGCTTATGGTACATTTATGCTGTTTTATAACTTATAAGTTAACATCTTTTGAATAAAAATAAAAAAAAAAAAATTTTGGAGCAGAGTAGGTGGGGGGGGGGGGGTACCACTATGCCAATCCACTCCGCTTATAATTATGAGCGGCTCATTCGAACTTAAACTATAGTTACCTAATTAACTACCTGTTTGAAGTTTGATTTTTAAGCTCCAAAATACTCCAAAAATATTCCTCGCTTCGGAGTATGAAATTTAAAAAAGTTGTTGTAATTCAAAAAGTTATAACTATAAAAAAATTTTTGACTTCAGATTATGTACCAAAAATAACGATTTTGGAGTAACGAGTGTTCTTCGTCAAAAAATCATACTGTGTATACCTATAATTTATACATTATTGTATACAATGGTTGATATTATAGTTTATGCTCTATCGAATAAAATAACAATATATAGTAAATTGTTTTGAAATATCTAGAGCATGCGCACGCTGCAGAGCACACTACACACGCAATCGTAAGAACATATTTTCAAACAACGCTGTAATTTAGACAATTTTTCTTTTACAAACGTTTGTTTTCGACTTTTTTTGTTGGCACGCGGTATCCATGTATAATACATATACATAACACACACATATAACATATATCATAAGATTTTATTGAAATGTCCCATTTTTTTAAACTTTGTTTTTTTATTGCGCTCGTACGCCGATACGAAATCCGATTAGAATATTTTTCCAATAATTTATACTTTGTATAATATATTTTACGATATTTCGATGTTTCTGGTACCTACCTATATTTCGTGTAGTCTATACACGTATCAGACGCACAATTAGCATAAATTGTTCTCGGAATATCGTATGTAAAATATTTAATAATTAGTATATACAGTAAACAAGTGTTATTACTTATTACACTCCACTGGAAATATCGCGAACCACATATATTACGACGATCTAAGAAGTTTTCTTTGGATTAAACATTTTGAACATATTAATGTATTATACCTATGTCCTATCTCTCGAAATGTCGACGGTAATAAATATTATGCTTATATATTTCACACGCCGCTATAACGAATTGCGGTTACTGCAGTTAGGTTATAGGTTTATAATTGTATGTATCGGCGTTTAATTCCTATTCACATGTACGCAATACGTATAATTCAAACATTTTTAATAACAGTCGACGTTCGATCTTTGTTTGACGTTCGTGCACTATACAATTATATTACCTATATTATTATCGTACAACGAACGATTAATTCGCACATAGTATTTATCATTTCAACTTTACTTGGCGGATGCGATGGTCACAATAATTATAATTGAATATTGAATTATATAAAGGTAGACATGTAGCCATATATGGGTAGTACTTTTATAGTATAATCGAAACGTATAAGAACATTTTTTATTTTACCATTACGGTATTTAAGATCAGCGAATATATAAAACACTTATATATCATATCTATATAGCTATACTCAAAACGGTGAAAAATCGATGCATGCAAATCTAACGTGTATTGTTTCGCAGTAAAAAATATATTATAAATCAAATCCTACTGGAATATCATTTGTACGGACTAATAATAAAATTAAAACATAAAAACGTACGAAGGTGAAGACATTTGTACCTATATAACGAGCAGATGACATATGAATTATATTTATTTTTTTCAACCGATGCTTGTCAAAACATTCAACCATGGTAATAAAATACATTAATTTCCCGAGGGTAGAGTTTTAGGTATTTATATAGAAAATAAGACGTTTGGGGGTCTGGGGGATGAAAAAATAGTGTCTCTCTCTCGTTTTTAATAACAATAACGCCGATGCCGGGAATTTAATATTTTTTGCACATATCACATATTATTATATGGGAGGTACCTTCCACACAAATACAAATCTCACAAAAGACTTAGGATTTTCTACGCATGTGAGGAATATCTCCCCTCCCGGTAAGCGCAGTAAAAAACTAATTTTTCGCAACACAAAAACTGCCATTATCCTTTGGACAAAGCCAAATGTCAAAACACACCGTACCCAGTAAGATTAATTGAAACGCGTGTATCCTTGTTGCCGGTATACATCAAACGATAATTTTTTTTTTAAGACCGTTCAAAAAAATCATAGATAGCCTATAACAATATGGCGACCTGCAGATGTATGGCTATATAGGTATAAAAAAAGTATATATTAAAAAATAACGAAAAAATCTTTTGTTACCAACTCTGTTTTCAAGACTATAATATAATTTATAGCCAGTTACAACGACATCGCTTTTTTCTTTTTTATCAATTACAAAAGCATACCTACCTATAGGACTTTAACGATTTTCTGGTAACGATTTAATATGCTTGCGTACATTCATGTAGTCATCAAGCCGCATAAAATAAAATTGTATACAACATTTATCGGTTGTTCACTAATAATCTATTTTAATTTATAACACTTCTGAAACTGGCTGCACTAGGTATAAAATATGTTATATATCCGTATATATATATTTAATTTTATAATTGCGAAAAAACAACCAAAGAAGAAATAACTGTAATCACATACGTCGTGATAAGCGTTAAACAAAAATAATTTACCAAAACTATATCAATTATTTTGTCATACTATAATAATTTTCAGTCTGATTAATTTGATAGGAATTAATCGAATACGTAATCAAAGTCGCGATTTTTGTAGCGTTAAATTTAAAACTATTGTGTGGAATAACTCGAGTGCGTTATTATATGTCTATAGGTACTATCTTTATACAAGCCGACCCAGCCTGGTGTCGTACGTAAAAGTGCTAAAAAAAAACGATTGAAGAAGTCGATATATCGACAAAATAATTACTCCGAACGACTATTCATATGGGTAGGCATACCTACGTCTTAAAACTAAACGAAAACGGCGTGAAAAAAATAGTCCAAAGTTCTATACAGCCGTCCCGCTATGTGCGCCCGATGCGGCAGCAGCATCATAGTGTGTGCTCGTCTCATTAGGACTGACATTCAAAACATAATATACTTAACAGTTTTATGAATACTTAGGCTTTGCGTAATTTACGACTTTGACGGCCGTCGTTGTCGGGGACCAATAAAAAAACGGAATAGCTGGTTACCGCGCGGCGGAGAAGAGCGCGTGAGGAGGGGAGTCGTCGAAATATCGTTCGCGTCCGTCCGGAGTTTTTAATATTTCGAACGTATCCGGACAAACGGGTTTCCCATTGGGCCGTCTATCGGTTAATTTATCGCCTAGTGAAGGAGGCTGTGAAAAAACAATATTCTTATTAGGTGACTGTAAATTATTATAGTATGATAGAGGCAGAAATCACCGCGGAATACACTGCAATATCATACCCGCTTATTTACAATACAGACGATAATAACATTAGGTATACTATCATAATATACTTTTCAGAAGTATAAATCTGTTAAACCGAGGTATATACAATACGATTGCGATACGGCGTAAATAGTATTTTCCATCAAATCGGACGATTCATGGCCGCTCCATATTATAGGTATCATATAATAACATCACATGATATGAGTAATGGACATTGTATATATTATTATATTGTTGCAGCAGAATATCGGCGAAAATCGTAAAAAACTACAACGACAAATTTAGGACGTTTCACGGGCAGTTGAAAAGAACGTTTCGAGTGCCTTATTTTTAATTGCTTTTACATCTACCATAGCGCACCTGGGTTAACGTCACGTACTCACGTCATATAGTTGTTCAGAGGGGCACGCGTGTAAAGTTAAGAATATTGAATGGCATTGCAAGGGGGCTCCGTGCAACATCCAAGAGGGTTTGAAATTATATCCGTGCATTCCGTGTAATGAAATAAACTCGGGGAGGGGGAGGGGTATGTTTCCAACTGTAGGGAAACAAAAAAAAACCTGTTCGTTTGAAACGGTCCCCGGCATTCATAAGTGAAAAGAATATCATATTATAGTGAATTCGTAAAGATTTTGAAAACTGAAATCGCAATAAATTCGTTACCTGCCATGTAGACTTATCAAGGGAGTGGTATATACATAGGCGCCGTAACTACATAGATTTTGTGGGAGAGGGGCTATAGAGTCCCAAGCGATACCTTATACCTCGTTTGGATGACATTTATTTAATCTCACGTTAATTTAGGTAATAATTAAAATACAAAATGGTTAAGTATAAGTGCTCAAATTTTCTATTTAATATCAGCTTAAAACGATTCACAGTATATTTTTGACCGATAAGAATTTATTGTCTAAGATATTGAATAAATACCGCTATATATTACAGCTTTTGAAGCGTTCGCGTTCATATTCTGCTCACTATGAAAAGTTCAACTTTTGCCAAGTTTATAATATATAGTGACATTTCACCGATTATAAGATCTGTTATATTATTATTTATTATAATAGTAAAATATATGTATAAATAAATAGATTTATTTAAATATTTAAATGCATTTATAGCTGTATACAGCTATATATTTTCACATGGTTTGATGTGTCCTACTGCAATCTTTACTTCAATGGTACAAACGCAATCTACGAAAAAAACACACTCTTAAAACTTAATTCTGAACAAATTACAAAGCGAATTTTCCGAATTTTGATATCATACCACCCCTCAGTCTAGGGTCGCCCTTCCAGAAAATGCGACATCCCAAACTTGACTCGATATTATTATATATATAATACAAGTGCGATTGGTGCGATATATTGGCACTGTATATATTATATAGGTGGGTACTACAGTGTAACACGCGCGGAAATTTCGTTTTGCCAATGCGAGACGATCAAATTACTGTTCAGTAGCCGCATGGGAATATTGTATATTATACACATGTGTTCGCGTATACATATTATATATACGTATTTCAAGCTTCCGAGTAAAAGCTATTCCGGTAGATGGCCCTGGCGAATCGTTTATTTACGTTCTCGCGAGAAATCGGCACTATTCTTCTGGACCACGCGTGGGCAAAAACCAAATACATGACGTATGTATATGGAATAGGTGAACGCGTTCTTATATATTTATATACTATGAGCAGCACTGTAAAGGGTCTCGTTATGCTGACACACACACATATGGGTATATATTACTGTATAGGTACCATCACAGACTTGCAGTGTTCGCAATTCCGCTAAAGGTCGGCAATACTATTTTCCGCCCTCTCGTTTTATCTATACTGCAACACAGAGTATATACACCGTTCATTGACGACGATTTACTTTCATGAGTCCGATTACTGTTCCTGGGGGAAATTCTGAATTATTTCGTATACGCGATGTTTTCTCGTACTTATATATATATATATGTATGTATTGTATTAAATATATATATATATATACCTGTATTGTAAACCGTCATTTGATGCTGCGCAAACACAAATATTTATATACCTATGTATAATATATATTTGTGTGTGTATATGGAAAAAACGGTTGTCGAAAATATACACATAACACGTATATAGCAGTTTGTATATTATAATATATTAGTCTCCCCCCACATGTATCAATATATATTTTATCTGTATAGTTAATGATGTTTTCTCCGTGTTTTTAATTTTTGAATGAAAAATTGTGGTAAAACGATCAATAATTCTCGATGAATCGTGATGAATCGCGATCCATATGATTAATCAATAATGATGCGTACAGCGTACCCATTGATATTTCATTAACAATTTCGAGCACAAGTAAACACTTTTTTTAAATTCAAGCGTGTTTTAAAGTGTTTGTGCGATTTCAACTAGGTACTAATAATATATTACTCTGTGTATACTGAGGTGTCTTATAAGTACCTATTCATCACATATTATATACTCGATGCAAGAATCGGCTACACTAAATTTACACATGGACACCTTATGGCAAAGACAGATCGACCCTTATGACCAAAATGTAACACATTATACAACACTCCATCAAGCATATCATCGTCTACTGGCCAAACTTCAACGAAGCCATTGAGGACAAATTATGAAAATGCAGCAATTGGTCCATTTTAAAATGCCCCCTCAAGTCTCAACATAATTTCTTATCTTCAAAAAAAAAATTGGAATATACAGTATTATATAATTCAAAAATGTAAAAATATTTATGTAAGAGTTATGACCTTTGTAGTTGGTGCTAAATAAAAAAATAAAATAAAAATAAATATTACAAGATATATTGGTGTAAATGCAAGCCGGCATAAAACGACCGGGACAATCGATAATGAGCAGGGCTGGTATAATATTATAATACCTACCTACCTACTGCATTTCGCGACTACTGTACCTGTTCTTGTCACACCTATATTTTCTTGTAGACGTTTTTAATGGAATATATTATTTTATATGCACTGCAGTGTATAGGTTATACCTATACATCGTATTACAATATAATCAGAATAAATTGTTCTTTCTTTATTTAATTTTTAGCATCAACTACAAAGGTTATTAGCTCCCATAAATATTTACATTTATACATTATATACACCACTGTTTATTTCAATATTTATGAGATGAGAAACTATGTCGAGGGGGTTTGAAAATGGACCAACGATTGCTTCGTATACAAATATTGTCCGGAATGTTAAATTAATTTCTGGCCTTGTTGATGCCTTGCAGCAGGCAGTATGGACGGCGATGTGCTTGGTGGAGTTATTGTTTGTGTTGCTTTGACAGATTGTTATAATCTATTTTATTATCATATTATAATACATCGGCAGTGCGGTAACGCGGGTAAAGGGCGTTTCGACCGATACACGCGCCAGCGAGGGGGTCTGCTCGCGTTTTGGATTTAATATTATTATAATATATACGTGCGTATATTATAACATGTGACGTGTACGCGGGATTCGATGATTCGATGCGTGTGGTGGTTTGAAAATACGAAAGAGGTCCGCTGGCGAGACGGTGGGTAGGTAGGTGTGTGCGACGATCCGGAGGAGGGGTAAAAAATAAAATCGTGGTCCGGTGACGACGATCGGCTGCAAACGGATTACGCGCATAATATTATACACTATATGCACGACCCAGCGGGGCTGCCGCCGGATAAGTACACATGTATAATATATGATAAAATATATATATATATTATATAAATGATAACACACACACATACACATATATATATATATAGTTGATTTTCCGTCCTCAAACGCCGCCGGGGCCGTCTTTTCACGCAGCACAACTACAACTGTATAGCTTATAATATACAACATACTATAGAAATAATATAACGACGACCACTCGGCGTTATTTATAGATATGTGAGCGCGGGCGTGCGTGCGGTGTGCCCGTGATTTACACAATGGAAGTTTTGGCGAAAAAATCCGATAGAATGGATATATACAGTATACATGTATGTGTATATAACAATCTTATACTGTTCGAGACGAAGCTATGTAAGATAATATGTATATAATAAAATATCGTCGATTGTATATAATATACTGCTGCAGATATCGCGAGCTCATCCGCTTCGGCTGGGTCACAGGGGATTTGGTTTTTTCTCTTCTCATTTTTTTTTTTTTTTTATTATTTAAAGATATATTTCCGCACATACGACGTATATATATATATATATCTGTGTGCGAGTAATATCACACGATGATATTATATATACTTGCGCACATCCCAACAGAAAAATCCTCTGATATCCCGCAGACAAATCTCATAGGGATGAAGACGTGTGTATATACATATATATACGCTGCGGTGTTAAATTTATACCATAATTTATACGATACGCAAAACGACAACGTAAATCCTAGGGGCTCTACCAGCATTTTCCGAACGCGTGTTGTTACTGGACGATAAATAGTATATAATACATAATATATTATGAGGATTTTCTACGATTTATCACATGTTTTATAGCTATTATTATTGTTTTACCTACTACATATTACATCTGCAGCATAACCGTTTTATTTTTTCGTAGACCGTATACATTTTTTTTAATAGTATAATGTCTAAAAGACTAAAACTTATGCTGTAATATGATTTTTAGATTCTGAGCGGAGCGATGAATGTATTGATTATAAAATGATGTGTATTTTTTTATTTTTTTTTATTTTTGTATCTATCACCACCATTTGGAGCAGTAAAACTGCTCGATTTTCTTCAACAGTAACTTGTTTGATGGGAAAGTAAATCTAGTTAGTACATTCGGGATGTCAAAATTTAAAATTCCCAATAATTTTCGTAAGCGCCAGGATAAACAACATAACAATTAGGGAAATTTTTACGCAAAATAGGTTTTTGACAAAATCTACTGAATAATAGAATCGCTCCGATCTAAAGTCACGTCATTTTCGTAATACATTCGTACAAGTCAGCAGATAATATCATATTATTGTTTCTTTTTTTTCGTCCAAAACATTCGTTAATTGACCATCACTATTAATAATTGTCTATTGAAAAATAAAATTATAATTTAATCATGACGAATATAATATTATATTTTATACATCAGCATAGTATAAAACGAGACCGTCTCGTATAGTGCACCTTTACTTACTTGATACTTCGCAGATAATATTATAATGTCTTTGTAATTATTTGTGACATAGGTGCCCGTATATAATATAATATATTATAATAGCTTGTACGTATATTAAGATGATCATAATATAAACGAGACGAAAAATTATGTGTTTAACGATTTTTGGAGATGTTCGTCCAATCGTCCCATACACATTTGCGCAAATAATACAACGTTATGGGACACGCATTATATGTATATTATATAGCCTTGGAAGCGGTCGTCGCCGAGACATAAATTATACGTTAAAACCAATATTTTTACGCGCATTTCCATTTTTAGTAATAGAAGCGGACATTTTCGGATGTTTTTTTTTTCATAATAACTAATGGCCAACTTTATACACTGAGCGTATCTGCAGACGGTCACTATATATAATATATAACCACGACGTGTTCCCGACGAACACGATTTTACTAAAAGCTTATGGTAATATTTAAAAAAATACTATATGATGAAGATGAGGCTTTGTAAGTGTTTAAATATTATTACATCATAATATTTATAATATTATTCTTATTTACAATGACTTATCCGGCGACGAACGCCAGTTTGCGAGTTGTATCGGTGGGCACTCTCACCTTGGTCTCTCGTTAATACGCGACGGGACGAGTCGGAGGAAAAAAGCGGCTTTTTTTTTAAAAATAATATTGTATTACGACGACTATGGTCGCATACCGACGTCGCATCATTTAGATAACGACGATTTGATCGAGACTCCTCGCTTCTCTAAATCGTCTTGGAAAAATGTGTGCCTATAGAACCATAACTATATATTATTATTATATTATATTTGCGCAACGTGATTGACGGCAATATTTTATTTCCAAACCGCACTTCGTAAACGCTGGAACAGTACCTACAGAAGTACTAACATATAATAAAATTATGTGATTTACCGTCGATGTGATATTTTAATTTATAAATAATATTGCATTCAAATAACTGTGAAACGTGATTTAAAAATTAAATTTACAAATAATATAAAAATATAATAAAGAGATTTTGTTCGTACCTATATTTGAATTTAGAAAAACATTATCCATTTCAGCCGAACCTATTACAATTAGGTACATACTTGATTATAATAAACTAGCTGAACCCGTGCACTTCGTTGCCCATTAAGTGTACCAACTATATGTGACTCAAACTTTGTTCAATTCGTTATTTAATATTAGGTGTATGGTTTCAAAATTAATCTTAACTTTTCCGTTGCCCGGAATAAAAATTCTGATTCGCAGCAGTACATTATCAGGTAGGCAATCTACATGCGGTAGATCGCGGACCCCGTGCTGTATGTATGTTAATGTATGATTTAACTCTAAAGTATCAAAGTTATACCAAGTTTGTCGTATTCTACCTATGGTGGATTGATATAATCAATTAATACAAAATCCTAACCTAATCTAACCGTACTAAAATCAGATGAATAAACGCTAACGCATACAAAAAAATTGATTCAAATAGGAGGAGTTCAGTCACAGCATACGTACAGTAGAATTATTGCGCTTAGCAACACATTCTGCGACTCATTCATTTTTCTATTATATGAAATCAACAAACATGCCCGATTAACCAATGGCAACCAATATAATATAATGCACTGTTGCGCCACTGTTGTATTTTTGACATACAGATTTGGGATTTCCTACCTTTGGATTTTCCTAAAATTTTATTTCGTAAAAACCTTCTCCTGGCAGTTACGAACATTTAAAAAAAAAATTTGAGCCAAATCGGACCAGCCGTTCTCGATTGATGAATTGTTATACATTTTTGTCTCCATTTTTATATATATAGATAACATTAATAACACCTTAACGGTGTACCGCAACTGAGCTATAAACGCGTATCTGGTATATGGAAAATATATCATTTCACGCCACGGCTATATAGGTTAGGTACATTTTAAAGACGTGGTTTGGGTATAAACATATGCTTATTGTTTGTATTATAATAGTTATTATAGCGCGTGACATCTGTTTAATATTATTGCCGATTGTATTATGATTAAGGATAAGGTTGTGCGTACTTGTTACATGGTACTCGGTTTCGAACATCGTAGATGTGGACTAAGATTATAATATTATAATCATTAACTATCGAGTAAAATTTATTTGTTTTTCCGTGATGAACAATAATAATTAATATTCGAAATGGAATAACGGTCCCGTTCTCCCCTGTAGCAACTTGTACTAAAATCTGCTATGATCTATATCGAGGTAAAATATCTCTCTAGTCCCTAAATATTATACACTCAGTCGTTACACTACAAAAAACAATTTTTATCTCTATATATAAGACATAATTGTATAATTATAATATGACTCCCGTGTTAAATTATACGCGCAATAACGCTCGTGTTATGAGATTATGGTAAATAAATAATAAATATAGTTATAAAGTTACTCAAATTTTTATATTTTTCTCCTCACATTAATAATTGCTTGTCAAAGTGTACGCATTATTATTATTATTGTTATTATTTTGAAATTAAATTCTAAATTGATAATATTGTTATAATATGTTAATTTCGCAGTTATCTATACTCTAATAGATAACCGTGGTTAATTTCAACGATTATGGTTGCATTACATGTTTAGTTCTTATTTGAATATTTTAAAATTGATACGAACTGTGAGTGAAATGGAAATTGTTACCTACGTTATGCTATCGTGTTGGTTGTGTTTAAACAATTTCATATTAATATATAGTTAAAATGCACCTAAATTACCAGTCCGACCGACCCTCTCGACATTATAACGTTGCAGTTGCAGAATATGATATCTGTTCATAATAATTAGTACCTATTTGAAAGTCACGGTCGATGTATTATGCTATAGAGATCGTTTTGTGTTTGTATTAGGTATATCACCCTTATTTTTTTCACACTAATTATGTTTTGGACTTTATATCGACTTTTATATTATACAAAATAAAATTATTAGTTAATATCATAATTTATTTTCAAATGTCTTTAAAATATCCATAATATTATCAGAAAAGATAAACATTCTTTGTACCATTTTATTCTAAGAAATGTTATAAGTTGATTTTAATTATTTTTCATATTTGGTACCTACCTATATATGATTATTTAAATTAATTACACTTATCCCGCGTTTAGCCATCATTTTTAAAAACATCTAACGTGGTGTCCGAAATGTCGATCCTATGTAAAGCTAAAATAATGTTAAAAACTGTGAAAAACAATAGATTTTGTTCAGTTTAAATTAATAATACTATGCAAATATTTATGTTTATATACAAAATAAAGTTTTATATTATATGAGTAGACTTTGAACGTAAAAACAGTTAAAGTTTTCTCAGTTTCAAGGTTAAAAGTTTGAAACAATTTCTTCAGACACGTCAGAATATTATATATTAAGTTTCTACATTTCCACGATAGTTGCTTATTCGCGCTCATTAGGTATAATATGCTTTCATATTTCTACAACAACATTAACAATTATTAAAGTTCATATATATGTATGTATAGTAGTACCATTTAGTATCTAGGTATGAATATATTATGATAAGTAAATCTTTTTAGTATATTTTTCACTGTATTTAGTACACCTATATGCTCGCGCATCTTATACACTTTCTATGTATATTATAGTTTAGGCTTTCGAATCTTGAGTACAATAACAATAACGCGTATAAAGAAAGTCCCTCGTCTTACATTCAACCGCCGACCTTCGCCGCGAAGATCAATACTGTATAAAGCATAATATATATAGGTATTATACCTATATATATACACCTATATGTATATTTATTATGTGTGTATATAAATACGTGCGCGTTCCACTCGCTGCTATAACCATATAATATGTTTATAATATATTATTAGAAAATATGTGTACACCGAAGGTTTTTTTTCCCGAGAAAGCATCGGGTATCGCACTTTTTTTTCCCACTGCTATACGATGTGACTAGAAAACACATTTGGAAACGGCCCCGAGACTTCTATGTTATATAATAATATAATAGGTATAGTATATATATTATAATAATATATGTTATTGGTGTAGTGCGTGCGTATAGATTTTTTCTTCAAAAAACAACCGTTACCCACACGAGCGGCCGCACGGATATAAATTCACGTTGACAGGATTACTGTTTTAAGGTTATTAAAAACGAAAAAAACAAAAAAAAATCCGATTGCCCGTTGCAGCAGGGAAGCGTGCAGTGCGGCCGAAATCGATTTTTCGACTTTTCGGACCGACGACGAACGCTGTTTACATTTCGTGCGGCTATATTATAATAATAATATACGTTTATTATTATATGCGTAAGTGTCGTGTTACCGGACAATTTATTATTGTAGGTAGGACGTATAGTCCAGCGAGGGCCACAATAATAATGGTATACGGTTACGTCGTATGCCAACGCGTAAAAACTGTATGTTTTTTGTTTCCTTCTCTCGGAAACGAAAACAAATGTATATAAAAAAAATCAAATAAACACACATTATAGATAGATATATAATATTGTGAGTGTACCTATATTATTGTTATTATTATTCGGCGCGTTCACGACGGTTTTATTTTCGGTATATTAGGTATACAATATTTGAAAATCTCACATTGACAGCAGTTGCTGGTGACGTGCGTCGTCGTGCAACGATTAGTCGTTTTCACGGTTACTTGCTATGATTTCTAAAAGTCAATATGTACAATAATATAGTTAAAAAGGTATATATAAGCATTGTTTTGGAAATAAAAAAAAAACCATTTTTCTTAAATATTTCAGACACCGAGACCGAGCGATATTTGATGTTTTTTTTCAATCGTTTATTCATTATATTAGAACTGTTATAAATCGGTACCAACACCAACTAAAACAAAAACTTCAAATTATTTTTAAGAATCGCATACCTATCAAAACAAAATTTGTAACAAGCAATACCTTAAAGGCGCTAATTAGCTCTTGCTGCTCGCTGTGCTATACAATAATAACGTATAATAATAAAAATGATAAATATTTTTTGTTTGCTAAAAGTCATCTTGCAGTCCATCGCTGTTAATATACTTATTCATATCCATATGATATTACACATCGATTAAGTGCAATATTAAAATATAGGTTCAATAGCATATTATTATAATTACCGAGTTGTTCCGATCGTGTATGGGTTGTTTCATAGTATAATAGAATATTATGTATTTAGTATTTATATATGCTGACACTTTATGTCCCTATACTGTTTCGTATTTTCGTGTCGCGCGAATCTTCGCAAATCGTAAAATCTTTCAACGATAGCAAGCCACAGACACGTGTACAATGTTTATACGTATTAAATATAAGTATAATATTGCCATCAAGTTAAAGTATAGTAAGTATACTTACTAGTATACTAGTACTGAGGATTTAACGAAGCACGCCCAACTTTGAAATAAATACAGCTACCTATAATAATTAAAATAAAAACTACAAAATTGTTTTCTGTTTTCTTCTACAAGACTCAAGAGGTATACGCACTACATTCGGTATACAATGTATAGGTATTATGTCGTATATAATATTACAATTTATAATTTTTAAAAATGTCGTCGTCAAATTATTGGAAAACTATTTAAATATTATATATACTAACAAACAATGTCTCTATGATGTGTATATAAATAAACTTCCTGTATATACCTACGTCGCCCTATACGCATCACTATTATGACTTTGGATGGATTATTTGTACGCCACGAATGACCTGAAATAAGAAATAAGGTAAAATGTTTGGCTGTGGGTAATTTGCAGGGTATTCAAGTCACCAAATAACTTTTACTAAATTGTAAACAGGAGAGTATAGAAATAAATTTAGTTTCACGTGTATTCTTATGTATGTATGTATGGATACTACGTAAACGTGTATTGTACTCGCAGGGCTTTTGAGTGTATAACTTTTTTTATTTCGACGACTATGTTGCATGTAAAGACAGACTTTAAAACTTAGAGGCAATTTTTCAGGTAACGATAAAAAAAAACTTAATTTTGAAGAAGAAAAAATGTTATGTGCCGTTCCTTTTAGTCTAGATACAATATTATTAATATTATACTCGTCCCCTCGGACATCTTGTTCAACAACAATATTAAAATGGACGTGGTAAGACTATAGCGTCGAAACTTGGGCGTATGACCTAACCACAGCTCACGGTCGTGCAAGTTATACCACGCGAGCGGCGACCGCGTTAACAACGAACGTCTTATCGCCCGGTCCTTTTATTCCACCTCCGCCCCTACACGAAACCGTCCAGGCCAAGATTTTCGGTAAGCCGACGGTGGCAGAGTACTACCCTGTGTCCTATGTATATACGAGCACTTATCCATCGTAGTGTGCCATTTGGCGCAGTATAGCTGCGCAGTGCAGGTATACCAATTTATTATAATAGCCTATACATTATTCAGCACTATATTATACCGCGTGGTTAATAATATAATCTAATATTCCGCGACGTGTCGTGTCCGTGGTTGTGGTTTGTCACGCGCCTCCGTTTAAAATCCGTCTCTTATAATATAATATACGTCGTATAGCAGACCCGCGACCGGTTTAATTTATTAAAACTCTCCATCACAGGAAAATGTGCGCACGGGGGCGCGGCGGCAGTATTTCCCGGGGGATGAATTCGAGGGACTCACGTCGGCGCGGGCGGGCAGATAATGGGAGAGACAGAGTGAGGGAGAGATGCAGAGAGAAGCTGAGAGAGGGAGAGCGAGGGAAAGCGAGGGAGAGAAACTGAGAGAGACAGAGAAAGATAGAGAGAGAGAGTAGCAGAGAGTGAGATAAAGAGGGAGACAGTGGTATATATAGCGAGCGGGAGAGGGACGCAGATGGTCCATCGGTCGGCCCGCAAGGAGGCTGCAGCGGGTTGGGTTTTAACGCTGATGTGCGGTCTCTAACTCGTATCTTTCGCGAGCGCCCGGCCAATGGATTTTCCCCCCAAGAGCTCTCGTCGGAAATTGAACAAAGTTTGCACCCCCGTCCATCGTCTTCACCAGTGGTTCGTGCCCACTCACCCCGTACTCACGACGCCGCTCACAAATCGCGGTCCCCATCCTCACCACCGCCACCATACCGACGCCGGTCGTTCTCTGACCTCTACCACCCCCGGGCTCAGACTCTGTATATATATATATATGTGTGTGTGTGTGTGTGTGTGTGCAAGGACCGGTGATGCCATGCTGTATATACGCACAATTCTCGTCACGGTTATTATTATTACACCACTGCGGCGCACTACTATTTGCTACGTTTAATAATGAAAATTGCTTTTTGTATACGCTGCGTGCCTTAAGTATAATTTATATATATAAATGGAAATGGTTTTCCACGCGTCGACGACGACGGAACATGTGTATATATTATTACGCCAAATGATGTCGGCAGCTACTATGTTACACAACTTATACTACACATCATAATAATATTATATCATAAACATTTTTTTAAATTAAGTTGTAGCGAGGTCAACAAAATTGTACGCACAATGTCACATTGTTCAAAAATATTACCACGAGAAAATGTTAAAACTTCAAAATTGTAACTGCATATACCTAAGTCTATAAAATAAAATAACACAGTAGTATTTGTAATTTAGGTACTTCGTGACGTGTATTGAATATAAACTATAGTTGAAAAAATATTATCGACTCTATATCTTGATTTTAAATGTATGGCTCGAAAATATAATATTATGTTCGCACATGTGCGTTATTTTTACTCAAAATTGCACAGCTATAATTATATATATGTATATATAATGCATATATAAATTATTAAACCCTTATAGGACACATATAGTTCATATTTTCGTTCAAACTTATATTATTCAGATATAATAAATTCATATAAATGTTATACACGTTAATTAAATTCTTTATGATAATCTATTGGCGATAAATAATTTCTGTCTAAAAAGTGTAAACTGAACATAATAATATGTGTTTTGCAGCGCGTTATATGCATTATTATTATGGTTGGGTTGCAATGTTAAATTGTTGTAATAACATTTAGTTATTGAGATATTTATAAATTATGTTTATATACCTTAACATAATATTCAATAAAATAATGAAAACTAGTAGACGCATACTTTCAAATAAGCATCACTCTATACATATAGATGAACATAATATATTGTCCCTCGAACTTAATGACATTACATATTATTATTTTCAGTATACCATTATGTATTATGATTATCATATTCGTTAGCAATATTATATTAGATAATATGATATATTATGTACTTTATGAAATAGGTATGTACCAACTATTGTAACGATAGTGATAATTATTTAAATCGGATCCGCACATGAACGTACACACACGCGCAGGTATTCGAACACGTTTTGTATACGATATTATAATAATATGTATAGTATACGGACGGTTTGTAATTTATTTTTCTATCGACCGCGCGCTGTAGGTATACAATAGTCGACCTAAATTCGAGTACACAAAAAAGTCCGGGATCAAAAATTGTTTGGTTTGTGGTGTGGGGGAGGGGGGAGGCGATGACCACAAAGGGCGATAATAACAACAATAATATGCGCGCCGTGCACGGCACAACAATAGTCTGATTATTATATATTTCTTTGGACGTGTCCGTGCGAGTGTATTATATTAATATAGGTATATAACGAGGCGACAGCGTATAGGATTACCATCGGTGTCTGCATACGGGGCGGGACTCGGGACCCATATAGCGGCCATTATTATTGCCGCTGCAGCGCAGCAGAGGTCCGCGTGTTTATAAATATAATAATATCTCGAATTTTTCATTTCTCCGCATACTAAATATTTTTATCCCGAGTATTTTACGGTGATAATATATCTGTCGAACGGCGTAATAAAAATATTATAAGTTATTGTTTTTTTTTCTTTTACGAAACTAGTATTATAATATATATTGTTTTATATACATATATATATATATAATATATAGGTTCATGCATATTATTATATAAATAAATGGTGCTACTAATACACCTATATAACATAATGTATAATATATAATAGTAGTTTGTTCAAACTGTGTTTATTCTCAGTAGGTATGCGCCGCGTAGGTATATAATAATATGTTATACGGATGATGTAAAATTATGTTTTCGAATATATTATAATATTAGGTACATGATATTTTAGTTTTGATTCGTCGTTATATAGCCGCGGCCGTAGGTATCCGGCGGAATAATAAAATAATAATATTAATATATTAAATATTTTGATATACTTAAGAACGGCGTGCCGTACAGAAAAATATCTTATAAATTATAATAATATATGAGATATTTTTCTATATAATGTTATAATTGGTATATAGGTGTATTCGAACGTCGTTATACTATATACGTAAAACTGGCGTGCAATATGACGAGAATAATTCGAATAGTTTACGATAAATTTAAGTCCATAAAAAAAATGCACGATACGCATAGGTAGGTACATCGTTAGTGTTGTAAAAAAAAACTCGAGTTAACATGGTACTTATAATGCACCGGCCACTTCCTTTATATCTATATAATATTATATTGGTACCCAATTGAGTGTTATTTACAGGTATCCCTACATAATATATAAAAATATCTAGGTGCTTGTATAAAAATTTAAAATAAATAATTTATAAAAATAAATACGCGCGGTATAGTGTAGATAAAATATTAAATATGCAGAGAATATTATAATATTTAGATATATTTTATTGCGGTGATCAAAAACTACTGCGTCTGATTCGGCCGTTGCTCTGTGGATTTTCAATATAATATTATGGCTTACTATTAAAAAAAAAAAAGTTTTTTTCTTCACACTCTTCGTGATCGAAAGGTGTCGAAAGAAAAAAACACCATGTAAAAAAATGAACATCCGGTCGGAACTATGCAGCGCGTATATTATCAATCGTCGTGTAGTCCTGTGCTGCAGTAATTTATATTTATATTTATAACGATGCGTACGAGATATATAATATATGTATGGGTACCATGGACCGATTTTTGTACCGTATTATACCGCTTATGTGGTTACTGTCATTGTGTTTATTAAGGTGCATTTTCACTTAGTTATAGGTACATCGTGTATCGTGTCGCATATGAGCGTGGGCATGGGCCGTGGACGCGTGGTAATACTAGGTATATGGTTATGAAAGGTATGGGTTACCAAATTTGAGCTGTAGTCAATCATTGATTTAGGTACTCTGTTGCAACTTGGTTATCACATGATACCAAAATGGTAACGTCCAATCACAATTTGATCGACACAACACGACACACGATATTATAGCTGTGCACCCGCAGCTTTATATACTTATTGGCGATAGAAAGTTATAAGCTGTAAGTTGTAATGGGCACGCCGTGTAATATATATATTACTTTTCTAGTTGCCCGTTACAGACTCACCCCCCGCTGGCCTAAAAATTCTATCGCAAGTATAGATTTTTAAAATACTTAATAGAAAAAATAACAATTCATGTATTATAAAACGTCGTAAATTATGTTTGCATTACTCATTTGACAATTATACCTTAATAATTATATGTTTATACTATATTATGTATATTGCATATTGTATAGAACAACTTTATAGGAATTATAATAACTATAAGTATACGGGATGATTAAAAAAAAATAACACCATATAGGTATACCTAGCTAAATTTATATTAAATATTATTATGTAATAACTGCTGTAGCCTAAGGTCTTGCGTAAATGCATTGAGCGTGTTATCTATATTTTAATAATATTATGACCATTTAAATTTAGATATAATAATATTGTCTACAACCCAAAACGATTAGTTACCTGTGGTCGTCTCAGACGTGAGATTGCATTATTGTATGATGTCTATGCATATTATTAGTTATTACTGACAATACGTTTTATTGTTTTTGTAATTTTATTTTTTTTTATATAAAATTCAAAACTGGTTCGGTATACAATGTTTTTTTTTATATTTTTTTACGTAGGTAATATATTATTATAATTTATAAAGTATTAACCTGTTTATGGTTTTTTTTTTTTTAATTTACAATAGGTACCTATAGCATTATTGATTGAATTTGGCCAAAACTTTATAGCTCACCATAGTGTCTACGTACTGCACATGTAAAATATGTATAATATATTTATGTGATTTCAGGGACTCAACCGCACTGGAATGAGGAAATTATCATATAATATTATCATGGATTGTTGGGAGCACGAACGTCGCGACCTGCAGCTGTACGGCGGATACCACCGCAGCGACGACACGGAAATCACGTCATCAAAAGATAATAACAATATAATAATAATTATTATTATTATTGTTATATTATTATCATTATTATTGCGACCGATTTGCTGCAAGTCGACGGTGGCGGCGACGGCGTCTTTCCCACTACACTAATAATAATAATAATTATAATAGTATTATGTAGCCGCGCACAATGAGCAATAAAAATTAATATCACCGGTTCAAACGGCTCTGTTAAAATGTCCCGTTTACGACGGCGTTATCAGTGTTTAAACGGTTGTTATTACGAGCCATTTTGTATACCATACATACATAACATAATAATATATTGTTACACATATATATCACCACCGCGTATATAATAGCTGGTGCGTGTGTGTGTGTGTTTTTATTTCTAGACTTTATTATTTTCTTTACAGCGTACCGTTTAAGATTATTACCATTTTTTTTTTTTTTATATTTTTATTATTGGTTGTATACACTTATTATTATTATTATTATTATATCTACTACGACCATAAATCCCGCGTACAATGATTTCAATACGACTAATTTTTTTATATATTTTTTATTGTATTTTAAACGGACAGGTTTATCGGTTTACTGCGTTTTTATTTTTATGTCTGTGTACATAATATACGTATTAAAACAGCATAATAATAATACGACTATGTGCAAGACGAGAAACAATATTCTACACACATGCACACAACAAAATATGACCAATGTAATATTATATAAACGCGCAACAATATTTAAACTACTATAACGATTTATATTCGATCAGATTTTACAATTTAAAAATCGTATCGAAATAAATCCTCCCGGGATAGGTAGCTGATTAGGTTTGAACTATAATATCTATCTACCATTCAGGTTGCAACTATAGGTACCTATATTTATTTGTGATTGCCGACTACTTAAGTCTGACTTTTATCATGTAAACCCGTTATTAATTATTCATTCAAATTTATCATTTTTCCGCTGTTTTTTTTTTTTGTTCAATTAATTGTCATCGTTTCTTTTATTGCGCATGAAGTCGTAAATATCTTTTTATATTCGTCATTATATTTTTATTGTTCATGCTCGGCTATACTACTATTCACAAAAGATTTATTATATATTTTTATTACCTCAATATTTTTTATATAGGTACAAATTATAAAATCATCATTCATCACATACAATGCTAATTATCGTTTGTCTAGAAGAAAACATATAATTAAATTTAAATTGTATTACACTCATATATTAACGATTCAATAAAGACACTTCTTTGTACCTATACACAAAAAATATATTAAATACTTAATATATCCTATAGGCTATTGGTTATAATTTATAATGTAAGACAGTACGACCAAATTATATTTTTGTATTATACACGATTTGTACTTAGGAGAATAATTGTGTAAAGAAATAACAAAATGTTTTATATTGTATAATAAAATAACATAACATAATATAATAGGTAGGTACGTAATAATTTAATTTGATATCATGTCCAGACTATATATGATATCGCGATAACTTGTACCTACCTATATAATATAATAATTATTATAATCTACATGTGGAATTATTAAAAACATTACACATACAACGCGCATATTATAATATTATGCCGTAAAAGTGTAAAACTACACTTCATAAAAATTGTTCAATAATAATTTACTGATTGAAATATATACTAAAACATGTAAGTTTACCTAACAGGGTTGGGTAAAAAAGTTTTTTTTTAATTTGATTCACTGTCAGTTCCTTCAGTCGACATGACGTGTATACCTATAGGTATAAATATTATTATTTATTACTAGTTAATTTAAATATTGCAATTTGCAGTGAAAATAGTAAATACTAAATTCTAAAATTCCCATATAGTTATTCATAAAAATATAAAACTTAAATAAACTAAATTCGACTTCATGAAAAAATATATAAATATACATTAAAACATGTATCCACCAGCAAGATTAGTAAAGAAGTATTTTTTTTTAATTTGATTCACTGAAAGGTCCCTCAGATGACATGTATAAAGTATCATAATATATTACTACCCAGTTAATTTGAATATTGCAGTAAAAATATTATAAATACTTTATTCTAAAATTCCTATCATTTACATTATATAATTATTATAATATCATAATATTATACATGCCCGTGTATTTAAATGTTATTTTATCAATCAGTCGTCGACATTATAATATTGTACTGTTGTTTTAGGAAATATGAGTCGTACCATTATAAAAATAATGAAATCGTAAGATAATATTGTGTTACTTAACATTTATGGCCACTTATATTTGTTATTTGTGACTGACGCTTATATTCATCGTGATATTTCATAAAAGCAAGTAGGTATATATTATTATGTATAAAACTACATCACTACGCGTAATAATCCTGTACTATATTTATAAGGTTTTTATACTTTCATGTTTAGGATAAAATACGGTATATAGGTATAGATATACCGAAGAAAAATCCAGACGCGTTTTTCGAATAATTAGAATTAAACTTCAAAAACTTTAAATAAGTAAAGGTAAACGTGCAGGAGTCTTAAAATCGAGAATAAAATATTTTACAGTTTTCGTAAAATGTATATTCTTATCAAACATTTTACTTTTTATAAGTTATGTTTACAGTCACCATAAAAAACTTGTGTTTTAACAAAATGTTTCGCTATAGTTACTATGTAATATGTATACATATAATAAATAGAAATAAAACGAACAAAATCGTTTACCACCGTACATATTATTATTAGGCTTTTACGACAATACTTATTTCAATGGCACAATTTTTAAACTTTTAATTAAACTAATGTCAACGCAGTAAAAAGGTAAGTGTATCTGCAGTAATCACACGGTGCATATCTGTACGACTAATAATAAATTGATAATAATAATAATAATAAAATGTAACAATAATATAATTTGTTTCTATTTTTTCCAAAATCCAGTTCAATTTAAAACCGATAAAACGATTGTCGACATCATTTTATTGTACAATCTATTATCATATTATGTTATATTATTATATGCGTACGGTTCAGTGTGTGAACATATTATCTGATTCGACTTTTGTGTCAGCCATAATATTATATTATGATTAAAGAATAATTTAGTTTCACGTGCGGGATCATTCATCGCATGTTACATTATTATTCATTATTGTGTTTTATTATATTTTGTATAATAATATAATATAACATCCGGCTGAAGTGACCCGTCGAGTTGCAGTGATGCACCTAAACTGCGGCAGGTTTTGGAAGAGGAACTTCGTATAGGAACCCTTAATTCAATTATTTTATATAGAGACTGAAACAAATATTTTAATAAATACCTATACATAGTATATCTACCTGGCATTATTCACTTTCAATGGTCTTGCATATCGTTAAGATATTTTTTTTTATTCGATTTATTGGGACTTCCGTGACCTGGTAAACCCCGTACAGAAACATCAATTTGTAATTTTTAAGTATCCGTGGAACCTGAATTTCCGTTTATTTTTAAGAACCGTACCGCAATCGGAATTGAAATAATATAATGTTTTTCGAAGATCCGAACCGAAATTCCAGTCCCAACTTTCTACGGGTGTTATGTAACATCATACGTTCTTTTTACTGCGATTGCCTCCGTTGTTGCTATGTTAATATGTATACAATATATATATTATAAGGTGTCACTTGGCATCATGTTCGACGGGCTTTTTGCGTGTGCTCAATGTACGCGTTTGTAACCTACATGTTGATTAGACATATAACATATTATATATTGTATAAATTCGTACGATCATATATTATAATATTGTGTAGTGTGAAGGCCCATTTGAATGCATTTATTACGGTATTGACACAAGTACCTACAGATACTCATCGCGTTCTAATGAAACATTTTATGTATTGCAGACGTGTTTATGGACTTTGCATGGAGGTCGTTGTGTGCCGTGAGGAAGGAACCGTATAGATAATATTCGTAGTTCCAACTATATACGCGTGTATAACTGTACGACCATCACCCCACCACAGAAAAACAAAACGAGTATTTCAGTATTACACGTCTCCTAGATTAATTTTAGACAACCCCGTGCAGGGTTCAGCGTGAGGTGTGTGTGGTCCGAGCAATAAAAATAAATAAAAAAATAAAATAAGAGCAGCGGGACAGAAAAAAAAAGTCGGTAGTCGACACGACGGTAGAATATTTGCTGCATTTTAATTTTAGAATATCCTCCTTCTTACATAATAATATTACATATTATCGTAAACATTCGCAGCTCCGACGCGCAGACGTCTTGTATATTATAACGCACATACGAATGCGTATAAAATATTATGTAGGTACACTCATATATATATATACCTATATATATGTATGTATATATACGCACAAGTGTGCGGGCCAAAACGTCCATTAACGAGACGAGTATAAATTATTTTCTCGAGAGACACGATGGAAATGGAATAAATGGGATATTTACTATAATAAATTATTACAATACATTATCGTGTATCGTGGCGGCCCGCCGCCGAACAACCCGAACGATTTATAAGCATGATAATATTGTTGTACACATTTTTCGTTTCAACATGTTTATGTATACTTATATAAAAATATATTATTATTATTGTTATTACCTTCATTGAGACGTTTCCAAAACCTTCCCTTTTAAAATAATTATAATACCTAATAATCTACTGCAGCCACTAGCTGTTGTGTCGATCGCGTGATAACTGATATTAACTGCCCGCCATGGCGTTATTATACATATACCTATACGTTATAACTTATAAATATATAATATGTGTAATACGTTATCATGTTAAGTACCTACAAGCAGGCAGCAATAATATACACCGATGACGTTATTGTGATGTCTGGGTTCGAAGTCTGTCCGCGATCGGTGTCATGTATATACAGCTTGCTCACTGTATTAGGTATATAACTTATATTTGATAAGTCAGTGTAACTGACGTTACATCAGTAAGTCACGCACATGATAGTATAGTACGCTATATACTCAAACTTGTCGATGACTAAATAAGTACGAATTCAGTGGCGGCTACCCCACGGTCAATGCGTGTATCCTGTAGCCTGCAGGTTACACGTGAATATACTTTTAAATTTGTTGCGGATGATTCTGGATACATAGAATATAGGTAGGTACCTGTGCCATTCGTATTATTCATACGTGAACAAATAAAATATTAGATTTGGTTTTTTATTATAACATATTGTACAGTCGTTTGTGCTGTATATGTCAGTTAATATATTATAATATATGTATACAAAACGGCAACACAACAGTATAATAATATATGTATAAAAGGTAGTTACTATTCATAAGGATTTAAAAGTGACGTCAAAACGGATATCAACAGGCGATAATAATATAAGAACAACGTATGATATGTACTCAAATTCCCCATACACGCGTGTACCTATAATCTAACACATAACAATTAATATAATAATTATCAATAAGTTCGTTTACATTTTATATATTATAGTAAATGATCATTATATAAAAATAGTGTTAGTGTATAACTACAACTTTTGAAATTTTAATTTCGTAATTGTGTTGTTAGTTGTTACCTCTTAACTATTAAAATATATGATAAATAATTGTTTATATAATAATATTATTTGCATACTCTAAACAATATATTATACCACATAAATCATCAAATAAACTAATATTATATACTATACTAAATATAGTATTACCTATATCTTAATTAAATAGGACATTTAACATTTCATGTAGATACCAACCACATTGAACTCCGACTATCAAAATGTTATAAGGCACAGCTCATCTATCAATCTATATATATATATATATATATAAAAATGGAGACAAAAATGTATAACAATTCATCAATCGAGAACGGCTGGTCCGATTTGGCTCAAATTTTTTTTAAGATGTTCGTAACTGCCAGGAGAAGGTTTTTACGAAATAAAATTTTAGGAAAATCCACCGGAAAGGTAGGAAATCTCAAATCTGTATGTAAAAATTACAACAGTGGCGCAACAGTGCATTATATTATATTGGTTGCTATTTGTTAATCGGGCATGTTTGTTCATTTCATGTAATATAAAAATGAATCGCAGAATGTGTTGCTAAGCGCAATAATTCTACTGTAGTACGTGTGTTGTGACTGAACTCCTATTTGATTGAATTTTTTTGTATGCGTTTGCGTTTATTCATCTGATTTTAGTACGGTTAAGTTAGGTTAGGATTTTGTATTAATTGATTATATCAACCACCATAGGTAGAATACGACAAACTTGGTATAACTTTGATACTTTAGAGTTAAATCATACACTAACGTACATACAGCACGGGGTCCGTGACTACCGTAGGTAGATTGCCTACCTGATAATGTACTGCTGCGAAGCAGAATTTTTATTCCGCGCAACGGAAAAGTTAAGATTAATTTTGAAACCATACACCTAATATTAAATAACGAATTGAACAAAATTTGAGTCACATATAGTTGGTACACTTAATGGGCAACGAAGTGCACGGGTTCAGCTAGATTAATATAATATAATCGAAGGTAACCTACCTATTATACTGCATTGTAGGTACACCACTATTATAGTTCAATTTATACTTTTTATCAAATACCCAATGACAATTTTAATGACAATTTATAGACATTATATTTTATGCTATAATCGCAATTATATTGTATTATATTATCTATATTTTTTTTTGCGGCGTTTATAACTATTTTAATAATTATATTATGTAAATGGTGTAGCTAAATTGAATAATGTTTTTATTTCGATGACAATAGAATTCAAAATCTCCATATAAACATTTTGGGACGTAAGTTCCGATTTTTATTTCGCACCCATATAGAACTGAACTATTGCCTTCGGGAGCCGCCTACTACGGCGGTGCGAATTCCTACTAGCGTCGAAAAACAGCGCCCCGGCAAAGGTCGGCGGAAATCGATAGAAACGGTAAAAAATCCGAATCTGGTAGTGGCGGTGGCGGTATCTGTCGGACACGACGACGGTTCTGCGCGGCGGGCGCGTTGCCGCCGGCGGACTGGATTTATATTAATAACAACAATATTATTATCGACTGTGGCCGTCGACCGCCGCCGCCGCCACGGGGCCCGCGGACCACGATAGC
The DNA here is from genome assembly GCF_005508785.2 of Acyrthosiphon pisum. Lineage (NCBI taxonomy): Eukaryota > Metazoa > Arthropoda > Insecta > Hemiptera > Aphididae > Acyrthosiphon > Acyrthosiphon pisum. The sequence goes on from NC_042494.1 coordinate 144,341,144, forward strand.
GGCCTGCTCACTCGCCACATTTTGGATACCACTGGTCCACCCGCGCTGACCCGCACCCGTGGCGGCCATTACCGCGGTAACCGTGGCGACGGCCACTCCTCCGACCGCCGGGCGCCCGGTCTGTCGGGCTCCGCGGCTGTTCGGTCCCGGTCGCCACTGGCAACGCGCGCGCGACCATGTTTCCTCCCGGGCAGAGGCGGATCGATGCTACAACGTTCACGATAACAATAGTAATGATAATAATGATGGGAACGTGTATTATTATTATTTTTATTATTACAGCAACAATGAACGCTGTCTGAGCTGTGTGCGCGCGCGTCCGATTTGACTATAATATTATTATATTATTCATTCGTCCCGTCGATTTTTACACGTTTGTTTTACACTGAAATTTTATAATAATATATAATATAATATTTGGTGTATGGTACAGTCGAGACGGCGGACTTTGTTTCGTTCTTCCGCTAAAAAAATTCCGATTTTTGACGAAGCAAGTCTGTCGAACGTTTTTTATTTGATTTCACCCGCATATATAATATGCACGGCTACGGTGGGAGCTTATTTTTAACAAACTTTACAGACTGATATATTGTAGGTACCTACGCATTATATATAACAGGGGTGGCCAGCGAGAAGAGAGACTCGCGAGCCACCAAATATATTAATAAAAATTGAAGAGCCAAGATGTAAAAAAAAAAAAAAAGGTCATATAATATATAATAATATGACCTTTTTTTTTTACATCTTGGCTCTTACGTTAATCTAATGTTACGTTAAGATGCGAGCCGCAAAAGTCTATGAAGCGAGTCGCATGCGGCTCGCGAGACGCGGTTTGTCCACCCCTGATATATAACAACTAATATAACATAAAACTAATACAATATTATACCTAATATGCGTAATGTATATTATGATATAGTTGGGTATTAATTTATTATATAATAATGATATACCTAATAATATTAGTATATTATACTCGCTAATAATATTTTATAGACATATACATCCAAATTTCGAGTTCCGGTAGGTATATTATATTGGGAGACCTGTGACATAATCGATTTGTATCATATATTCTTAAAAATATCGTTCTTAATGAATTGTTATACTGTTATATTACCTACATTAACTATAACACATTGCAATAATTTTATTTGGGAAATCAGTTAGATTATTCAGTATTGTCTATATCCGTGGTTATATTTTCCATGTGTAGATATTAATATACATAATAATATATACTATACACTATAATAATATATTATCTTGTTTATACTCATACCTACCTTACAACCTTATCGCTACCTATATATATCCTACTAGCTATTTATTTGAATTCAATTTTTGATTTTGACACAAACCCTACAATAGGTATACCTAAGTACAGCATATAACAATAAAATATGATCGCATTATCTGTAATATATAATATTATGTATACCTATAGGTAGGTAGTATAGGCACATAATATTTATTTATATGGGTAATGCGTAATCTGCAGGGGACTGTATATTATTTATTAGGTTCAAATTCATCTGCGGTATTTTTTTATCGACAGGTATTATTATAGCTAGAAATAGCGATGCGCACATTCATGAATGTGTATTTTATTATATATTTTAATTTAATCACGCTGTAAGTTTCGATCAGTTTTACATGGAGTAAAAAATAGTAAAATAGTGAAAAATGTTGATGGAGACATAAGCTCGGCGGTAGGTATATATATAATTTATTTAGTATAAATATACCTATATACATTATTTATTTTCGATTTTCTTATATATCACTTTATTGTACATAGGTGTAGTCGGTATAAGTTCCTATAATATGTTATACAATGGACATTAAAAATATTTTTTACAAGACTATACTTATACCTTCCTACATTCCTTATAACATTTTTAAACTATTTGTTAATTATGGAAATTGTAGTTGTATGCAGACAGTATTATTAAGTTGAGAGTCAAAAATCTCAAATCATTTGGACTTCCAGATACAAAAACCTGATTATAAAGCATAATAAGCTCCGCCAGTGCACGTCAGTGCATGCAACGAGAATTATTGAGAAATTACACCGTTGACCTCTTCCAAGGTTCTTTATATCTACAAGGCCAATATATTTTATAAGTTAAGATTGGTTGATCCTATTTAATATTATATAATAGTTTATGTACACTCCACTTGATGTTACCAAAAACCCTTTAAATGGTTTTCACCGTTAAAAAAAATCATGTATACTCAAAACTTGACAATATTTATTTAATATGTATATTGTATCTATTAGTTTAACATACTATTTTTAGGTACAATTGATATTATATAATGTTATATGTATCCATAAAGTAGTGTTGAATATGCATTACATATAATATACGTAAATCATGGAGGCCATGTTTGTATACAGTTTTGGTAAAATGGAGTTCAAAATCAAATGCGTACTTCAACCTAAGCACTCGATATTGATCAATATATTGGAACTGAACTAAAATATATGATGTCATAAAAATGATAATGTTTAGATATTTCGTACTTTCATGTTTGTATATTATATTATAATATTAATTACAGTACATGTACTGTGCAGTTTCAATAGTAGGTATTTAAGCTAATGGTGGTCAGTTATATATACAGTATAAGTTCCATAGACCTATACATATATTATATAGAATATACTTCCACGATAATAATTTAAAAAATAAAAACAGAAACCAAATCAATTGACATAGTAATAACTGGTAAAGCATCTATATTATTGTAATATACGACTATAATACATTATAATAGTACCTACATATATACTTATAATGGCTAATGCCTAATACTTGGATATGTTGTACGATCAAATGATATTATTTACAGTCCTGTAAAGAATACTTTTATAAAGTACTTGAGTAAATACTCAAATAATTTTTTTTTTAAGTATTTAAGATATTACTCAAATACTTTGAAAAAGTATTTGGAATACTTTTCAAATACTTTTGGTTTTTAAAGTGGGTTTCTAATTATCGTAATATAAACACATAAGTATAGTAGCTGGTAATCTAATAGTTATCTAATAGTTTTAAAGGGAATATTGTTATTCAATAACTTTTTTTAGAAATCTGGTTTTCACAGACCTTTGGGCTTCGGCTAACACAGAAATACAGAATATTAAATAAAACTATTATTCTATTATTGTAGTTGACAATAATATTTTTCCAACCAATTATTTCGAATAAAAATAAAATGTTCGAAATAAAAAACCAATAAGTATACAATACCAAAAAGTATTTAATACAAAAAAAAGTATTTAAAATACCATTCAAAATACTTCATGCTGAAAGTATTTAAAAATGTATTCAATACTTAAAAAAGTATTTGAATACTTTTACTCAAATATTTTTACTTAAATACTTTACAGGACTGATTATTTATTGCTTGTGACAATATTGCTTTAATATAACATCATACTGAATATGAATCACAAGCGCGTACGTACATGTATGACCATATTATATATTATATAGCATAATATATAATATATTATAAAAAACATAATATATATTTTTTTAAGAAAATAATTTGTGTGGTCTATTCATATCACTTAGAAATTTGAAACGTCAAACACTTAATATTGTTATAGGACATGATTAGAAAATTACACATCTGAGATGAGTACATAATACATTAGATTTTATATTATATATAGTTAGGTATAAGTTCGTTCTTTTATTTCAGTATTCATATAATCCGTTTAGTGTCTACATATTAATTTATATATTATACCTAAATTAACTAAATTAACGCTGCAAAACCCGAGAGATGAAAATATTATGTATCATACAATTCGGTATTTTCTGTCCATATTATAATAAATTGCACTAACGATTAATTATGCATGTTATATAGGTACCTACCAATAGCTAAATATTACAATTCTGCGTTCCGACTGTCAATAGAAAACATTATAATTTCTTAATTAAATATTAGTACCTATGTATTTTATTTCTGAATAGATTATAAAAATAATTTGAACCAATCAATGGAATAAAAATTTTGAATTTGCATAAAAAATTCTTAGAAAAAATAAATACAAAAATGACGTCATAAATCTATAGCATATTATATTATTCTGTACATAGGTATATGTAATATTATAAACGTGTGTGCGTCTGTCATTTGCACATTCCAAAGCCTCAGGCTCAAGGACGCCGCCGTTGCAGCCGCACACCATTATAATTTATAATATATTATGCTCGCGCGCGCGTGTTAGATAAAACTCGCTGCAGCAACGTATATAATATAGCGAGTATTGTGCCAGGCGATGAGGTCGATTTCTCATTTTTTAGATATTTTATTTTAGATTTTTCTTACCAGTCATTCGTGTACGCATTTACGGTTGAAGAGTAAAACGTGCACTGACCTTTCAAACGAATAATATATCTATAGGTAAAAGGTAGAGGTATATACAGGTACACAGGTACCTACACGCGGGTTTATAATATTACCTCATGTATGTTATTTATTATAATAATATGTATAAGTCCGCGGCGCTTCTCTACAGAATTATCAGAATCGCAAGAACCGTAAAAAATACGAATAATATTGTACGCAATAGGTATATTTATTAATAATAATTATAATAGTAACAGCAATCATGATAATAATCATAGTAATAATATGTGTTATTTTGTTAATTACGCGTTGTTGGATTGATCTACTCATATATATATATATATATAATATCTTCTACTATCCGGAAACGAACAGTATAGGTAGGTACCTATAATATAGAATTGTTGGAAAACAAAAAACCGTTTATATAGCTATTATTTTAACTATTATTTAGATGCCGCAAAATAGCAACTAGTAGGTGTATTATAATACTATATAATGTACATATATATTACACAAATAATGGCCATATTGTGACTGTAGTGGACGACTTCGCGCACTTTGCATACATACGGAAGCCGACGCGAGCGACTACGCCTTTATGACGCTATAAAGACGCGTGTTAAACACATTATAAACGTGTAAAATAAGAGTATACGTTTTTTTTATTAGATGTTAAATAGTGGGTTTAATATAATATGTTTATATATACTACGAAATAAAATGGTTTACGATCGAGAAAAAAATACAAACGAATTAATTGAACACGATTATTTATATTTTTATTTTATCATAGTACTTGTAGTATGGACCTATAATTATAGTAATAATTTAATATTAAATACGGTGTCAACGCCATTAATCTATATATTGTAAAGCACCTATTTATCCCTATTTATCCTATGGGTAGGAACGACCCTTCTCTGGAAAACTCTACATTTTATAAATATGATAATAATACACGTCTGTACTCGGTTTATTACTGATATTACTTATATTTATGTAGGGACTTAATGATGCACAAACACAAATGCATAAGGTGAAGTTTATTAATTGGTGTTTGGGTAAGAGATAAGACGTTATTTTTTCAAAACGTATTCAGTCTTCATTTGCTAAAAATTTAACGAGTGATTATAATAAGTTATTTTTCATATTAAATAAGAATATAATATTAATTATTATCAATTGGTTATAATCATCTTAGAATTTTTGGGTTTGTCTGAATTGTAATATATTCAATTTGTATTTTTGCTCTAGCAAGGATTTTAGCTATGCTATTGACGCATGGACCATGTTTGACATACCTTTCTACAGCAACCACATAACATGTGGATATTATTATATTAAATTACATAATATCATATATAGCTGTGTCCCTAGAGGCAGGACCGCTATGGGTTAAGCTGTAACATGACGATTACAGATTGCCCAACTGTGCTGGACGACAAAGCTGCCCCTCCTCCTCCCCTTGTAGTGGGTTTGGATATCGGCGAAATAGTCACCCTCGCAGAGTCGTGACGGTGAACCGCACTGACCATAATATAAACAACTTTAAGAAAATGGTCTGTTTGTGTAGTTTGATGATGGCAAAGAAAAAAGGGTATATAGCATTTTAATGATATAGCATTAACAATTTAATTATTTTTATAGTTAGTTAAGCGCATATAATATGTTGTGTTTATATATATATATATATATA
>NC_042494.1:144347445-144348733 GCF_005508785.2 Acyrthosiphon pisum
ATTGAATATATTAATCTACCATAAGGTGGAATACGACAAACCTTGGTATAACTTTGATACTTTAGAGTTAAATCATACACTTACGTATAAACAGCACGGGGTCCGCGATCTACCACAGGTAGATTGTCTACCTGATAATATACTGCTGCGAACCAGAATTTTTATTCTGGGCCACGGAAAAGTTAAGATAAGTTTTGAAACACCATACACCGATTATTAAATAACGAATTTAACAAAGTTTGAGTCATATAGATTTGGTACCTACATTTAACGGGCAACGAAGTGCACGGGATCAGCTATTTTTGATAAAAATATATTTTTCATTATTACCACTAGAAACATTTCAATACGTTTTCATTAACCATTTTTTATATTTACTTTCCGATCACATTAAACGATAAAATTTGAATAAAAAATTATACATATCAACGTCTGGAGGCAAAATAAACAACCAATCACGGGCGAAGCTGTGACGGGTCGGCTAGTATATATATATATATGTTACAATTTAGTAAATATAATTACAATTTGGATTAGGTCTACTGCAGGGGATATTACTGTAGAAAAACCACGCTGTCATGTGTAATATGACTTTGTATAACATATACCACTGCTACAGCTGGTTTGATTTGGCTATAACAAACTGTAGGCTGTGTTATTCAGTGGTGGTCAAATTACTTTGTCAAGGGGGAGGGGGGTATGACTGCTATTTTAACATTCACTATTTAATTATTAAAAATATAATTTATGGTTATAAACTCATTGAAAAAAAATGTTCATTAGTGGAACTATCCCCCCTCATCCCCCACCCAGTTTTACCACCACTGGTGCAGCACCATAACATATTATTGAATGTAAGATGATGCAGACATGTCTTCGCTGATAATCATTAATCGTTATAAATCAATCTATTTACATCGCCATTATTGTTGTAGTTAAGAACTGAAATAATGAAAGTCTACAAAGTATATTAGTATATAGATCCACTGCATGTATGGAAAAAAAATACATTTAAACTTCAGAGCCTCTAAAAATTTGGCCATTCTAGGCAAGTGTTCCTTTCTTACCATCCACACCTATTTTTTAAATTATTTTTTTAATGTTTCAGAACAACAATAATAATATAATATATTACGTAATAGGTATATGTATTATATGTATATAAGTTTGTCTTTAATTGTCATTATAGGTATTTGTTTTTAAAATAAAATAAATAAGCCTTTAATTTCCTGCAGAGACAATTCCCGTTTCATGACACAAACGAATCACTTTTTATCTATACACCTTA
>NC_042494.1:144348783-144382069 GCF_005508785.2 Acyrthosiphon pisum
TACATATATTTATATAGAATATACTTCCACGATAATAATTTAAAAAATAAAAACAGAAACCCAAATCAATTGACATAGTAATAACTGGTAAAGCATCTATATTATTGTAATATACGACTATAATACATTATAATAGTACCTACATATATACTTATAATGGTTAATGCCCTAATACTTGGATATGTTGTACGATCAAATGATATTATTTACAGTCCTGTAAAGAATACTTTTATAAAGTACTTGAGTAAATACTCAAATAAATTTTTTTTAAGTATTTAAGATATTACTCAAATACTTTGAAAAAGTATTTGGAATACTTTTCAAATACTTTTGGTTTTTAAAGTGGGTTTCTAATTATCGTAATATAAACACATAAGTATAGTAGCTGGTAATTTAATAGTTATCTAATAGTTTTAAAGGGAATATTGTTATTCAATAACTTTTTTTAGAAATCTGGTTTTCACAGACCTTTGGGCTTCGGCTAACACAGAAATACAGAATATTAAATAAAACTATTATTCTATTATTGTAGTTGACAATAATATTTTTCCAACCAATTATTTCGAGTAAAATTAAAATGTTCGAAATAAAAAACCAATAAGTATTCAATACCAAAAAGTATTTAATACAAAAAAAAGTATTTAAAATACCATTCAAAATACTTCATGCTGAAAGTATTTAAAAATGTATTCAATACTTAAAAAAGTATTTGAATACTTTTACTCAAATACTTTTACTTAAATACTTTACAGGACTGATTATTTATTGCTTGTGACAATATTGCTTTAATATAACATCATACTGAATATGAATCACATGCGCGTACGTACATGTATGACCATATTATACATTATATAGCATAATATATAATATATTATAAAAAACATAATATATATTTTTTTAAGATAATAATTTGTGTGGTCTATTCATATCACTTAGAAATTTGAAACGTCAAACACTTAATTGTTATAGGACATGATTAGAAAATTACACATCTGAGATGAGTACATAATACATTAGATTTTATATTATATATAGTTAGGTATAAGTTCGTTCTTTTATTTCAGTATTCATATAATCCGTTTAGTGTCTACATATTAATTTATATATTATACTTAAATTAACTAAATTAACGCTGCAAAACCCGAGAGATGAAAATATTATGTATCATACAATTCGGTATTTTCTGTCCATATTATAATAAATTGCACTAACGATTAATTATGCATGTTATATAGGTACCTACCAATAGCTAAATATTACAATTCTTTGTTCCGACTGTCAATAGAAAACATTATAATTTCTTAATTAAATATTAGTACCTATGTATTTTATTTCTGAATAGATTATAAAAATAATTTGAACCAATCAATGGAATAAAAATTTTGAATTTGCATAAAAAATTCTTAGAAAAAATAAATACAAAAATGACGTCATAAATCTATAGCATATTATATTATTCTGTACATAGGTATATGTAATATTATAAACGTGTGTGCGTCTGTCATTTGCACATTCCAAAGCCTCAGGCTCAAGGACGCCGCCGTTGCAGCCGCACACCATTATAATTTATAATATATTATGCTCGCGCGCGCGTGTTAGATAAAACTCGCTGCAGCAACGTATATAATATAGCGAGTATTGTGCCAGGCGATGAGGTCGATTTCTCATTTTTTAGATAATTTATTTTAGATTTTTCTTACCAGTCATTCGTGTACGCATTTACGGTTGAAGAGTAAAACGTGCACTGACCTTTCAAACGAATAATATATCTATAGGTAAAAGGTAGAGGTATATACAGGTACACAGGTACCTACACGCGGGTTTATAATATTACCTCATGTATGTTATTTATTATAATAATATGTATAAGTCCGCGGCGCTTCTCTACAGAATTATCAGAATCGCAAGAACCGTAAAAAATACGAATAATATTGTACGCAATAGGTATATTTATTAATAATAATTATAATAGTAATAGCAATCATGATAATAATCATAGTAATAATATGTGTTATTTTGTTAATTACGCGTTGTTGGATTGATCTACTCATATATATATATATATATATATATATATATATATATATATATATATATATATATATATATATATATATATATATAATATCTTCTACTATCCGGAAACGAACAGTATAGGTAGGTACCTATAATATAGAATTGTTGGAAAACAAAAAACCGTTTATATAGCTATTATTTTAACTATTATTTAGATGCCGCAAAATAGCAACTAGTAGGTGTATTATAATACTATATAATGTACATATATATTACACAAATAATGGCCATATTGTGACTGTAGTGGACGACTTCGCGCACTTTGCATACATACGGAAGCCGACGCGAGCGACTACGCCTTTATGACGCTATAAAGACGCGTGTTAAACACATTATAAACGTGTAAAATAAGAGTATACGTTTTTTTTATTAGATGTTAAATAGTGGGTTTAATATAATATGTTTATATATAATACGAAATAAAATGGTTTACGATCGAGAAAAAAATACAAACGAATTAATTGAACACGATTATTTATATTTTTATTTTATCATAGTACTTGTAGTATGGACCTATAATTATAGTAATAATTTAATATTAAATACGGTGTCAACGCCATTAATCTATATATTGTAAAGCACCTATTTATCCCTATTTATCCTATGGGTAGGAACGACCCTTCTCTGGAAAACTCTACATTTTATAAATATGATAATAATACACGTCTGTACTCGGTTTATTACTGATATTACTTATATTTATGTAGGGACTTAATGATGCACAAACACAAATGCATAAGGTGAAGTTTATTAATTGGTGTTTGGGTAAGAGATAAGACGTTATTTTTTCAAAACGTATTCAGTCTTCATTTGCTAAAAATTTAACGAGTGATTATAATAAGTTATTTTTCATATTAAATAAGAATATAATATTAATTATTATCAATTGGTTATAATCATCTTAGAATTTTTGGGTTTGTCTGAATTGTAATATATTCAATTTGTATTTTTGATCTTGCAAGGATTTTAGCTATGCTATTGACGCATGGACCATGTTTGACATACCTTTCTACAGCAACCACATAACATGTGGATATTATTATATTAAATTACATAATATCATATATAGCTGTGTCCCTAGAGGCAGGACCGCTATGGGTTAAGCTGTAACATGACGATTACGGATTGCCCAACTGTGCTGGACGACAAAGCTGCCCCTCCTCCTCCCCTTGTAGTGGGTTTGGATATCGGCGAAATAGTCACCCTCGCAGAGTTGTGACAGTGAACCGCACTGACCATAATATAAACAACTTTAAGAAAATGGTCTATTTCTGTAGTTTGATGATGGCAAAGAAAAAAGGGTATATAGCATTTTAATGATATAGCATTAACAATTTAATTATTTTTATAGTTAGTTAAGCGCATATAATATGTTGTGTTTATATATATATATATATATATATGTTACAATTTAGTAAATATAATTACAATTTGGATTAGGTCTACTGCAGGGGATATTACTGTAGAAAAACCACGCTGTCATGTGTAATATGACTTTGTATAACATATACCACTGCTACAGCTGGTTTGATTTGGCTATAACAAACTGTAGGCTGTGTTATTCAGTGGTGGTCAAATTACTTTGTCAAGGGGGAGGGGGGTATGACTGCTATTTTAACATTCACTATTTAATTATTAAAAATATAATTTATGGTTATAAACTCATTGAAAAAAAATGTTCATTAGTGGAACTATCCCCCCTCATCCCCCACCCAGTTTTACCACCACTGGTGCAGCACCATAACATATTATTGAATGTAAGATGATGCAGACATGTCTTCGCTGATAATCATTAATCGTTATAAATCAATCTATTTACATCGCCATTATTGTTGTAGTTAAGAACTGAAATAATGAAAGTCTACAAAGTATATTAGTATATAGATCCACTGCATGTATGGAAAAAAAATACATTTAAACTTCAGAGCCTCTAAAAATTTGGCCATTCTAGGCAAGTGTTCCTTTCTTACCATCCACACCTATTTTTTAAATTATTTTTTTAATGTTTCAGAACAACAATAATAATATAATATATTACGTAATAGGTATATGTATTATATGTATATAAGTTTGTCTTTAATTGTCATTATAGGTATTTGTTTTTAAAATAAAATAAATAAGCCTTTAATTTCCTGCAGAGACAATTCCCGTTTCATGACACAAACGAATCACTTTTTAATCTATACACCTTATAATATAATATAAACAACTATATATACGCAGTACATAGTAATATATTATACGTAATCTAGACGGTACGGTGTGCTTATAATAAATACGATATATATCCCACGACTTCGGATGGGCCATAATTCTAAATGAAAAACGATCGGGGACATTCGTGAAATGTTTTCGTGAAAACGGCTGGTGCGTTTGGTAATAATAATAATAATAATAATAATAATCTTGTATATGAAAGCGCTGGCTACGGTGCGTACATTATATTATATTATATTATACATATTGTAATATATTGCAGCACGCGATCGAAATTGCGTTACACGAAACAGCTTTTTTTTTTTTTATTATATTGTATACTGCGTAGAGACGACCTGCACGTGAGCTCTGTTATATTATTATAGGTATATTAGATAGGCACTTATTATATGCTTACGAATACTATTTTGTCCCCATCGGAAAACTGCTCATTAAAAACATGGCCCAAAGCGACCGAGATAGTTATAGGATGGCATATTATTATACTATCATAACATATATAATTTATATATATAACAAATGTACGATAAACTGATAGGTTATGAAACTATTTTTCGTCTTGATGTCAAAGGTAACGGATAGGTACATTAGATATGTATTTTATTTTATGTATCATATATAAGTATATAGGTATAACAACTTCATTGTACCTAAGTACTTTACACAATCAGATGTGTTTTCCACTTTCTAATTTTCGTACAATATCCCGTCCAGTAATCGATTTATATCATGATCCACCAATATAACATTATACATGTAATATATATATATATATATGTCGATCTCATTATCCAGTTGTCAATTATATATTCAATGTTCTTACGTACACACGCGTTCTAAGATCGATGGATGTTAAATTTAAAACAGTAAAAGTAAAATATAATGCTTTGCTCACAAGCTAAATAAAATAATTTATTATTATTATAGTTTTATTATTGTATATTTTATTATTGAGTACGTACCTACTTAAGGATTTTACAAAATACATATTTAAAAACTAAAAACACCAAATGATTTTTTTAAAAATTCGAGTATGATTAATTTTAGATTCTGAGCTGAGCGATGAATGTATTGATTTTACAATGATATGTGCGTGTTTGTTTTAATTCTCTTTTCTATTTGTTATTACAATTTGGGGCACAACAAATGTCACCACACCGGTAAACCTAAACTTTCACGTGGCCAAAACTTTCAATAAAATATTTTATAGAGATTTGGTACGTACAAAAAAATAATTGTTTAGTATTCTTTATGGATCCCGCGTGAATACGACCACATTATAATATATTCCAAAGACCATTATTATTTATAATTAAGTAGATATAATATATTATTATATTATCGATATACCAACTAAACTTACGCAGAGGTATGCTATTGTATTATAATATTTTAACGAGGATTTATACATCGATTTGCATTATAAACACTTGTTCATATTCACTTTGCCGCTTTGGTATACATACTAAATTTTTTTTTTAACTGTTGGGTCCAGTACAAAAGTATTTTATTTGAATGTGCATATTGTAAAAGAATCTTGATCTCGTTATGCAACAGTAGCAGGATATAATTATAATAATACAAAATAAAGTATAGGTGGACTAAGGAAGACACAATCATGGAAATAGTGATACCAAAACCATATTAATATATATTGAAGTTTGCTTTTAATTAAATTATTATTAATTAGATGTATTTCCATATATTGTATTATGTATATAAATATTTTACATTATGAATTTACTGGATTTATAGATGTCATATTGATTTGCAGTGCTTTTTATTTTGTTGTCACTTTGTCGGAAGGGAAAAATATAGAAAAATTAAAGACAGCTGTCTTTTAGACTACCTAGTCTAACGATATTGATACAAGTTCACGTGCATATAGTAATTTATTACTAATAGCATTTTACAATTTCATAAAGTTAATTTTTATTTTCATATACAATAATTTTATGGTATTGGTCAATATTATTAAAAATAGAAAATTCAGGATCTTTATTTTATGATTTAAAGTTACACATCCTATCGCATATACCTATATATTACTATAATATACTGAGTATTTTTTCTTAGTATTAGAAAAAATATATTCAAATAAAATCTTATTTTAATTTTTACAGACTGTTGCACCTTCAGTCGTGATCGTCGAAAATTATAGAAATGTTCTAATTTTCGGTAGGTACAAAATAAAATAAATTAAACTACTATACAATACTTAGCATAATATAATAGTATATAATCTATAGAAGGGAAAACTAATTGTGGTTAAACATGTTTTTAATTAAAAGTTAAAACCTAGAAGAAAACTATTATATTAGGTATATGGCTACGAATACGAAAAGGCTTATATAAGTATAATAAATGATCGACCAAGTAGATAATGATATGTTGCGTGGGTTAATATATAACTATATAGGTACCCACATTATAAAATAATTAAAAACAAACTGAAGAGTTCTAGTGCGAACGAGATGAAAACTGAGAAGGACAAGCAAGGAGATGATAAATGATAATATAAAATAATGTCGTATGGAGTCTAATATATTAAGATGGTCATCTTATGTCGTCGTCGGTGGCCGATCGCAGTGGCTATATATGCAGCCGAATTATTTATGACAAGTATATGCCATAATTATTACCATAATACGAGTATACTAACATATTATTATCGTGTTCTCAGCTCCGATTTTTTTAAATACATTTTTTTTTTAATCGAAATTAATCCGAACATTGACCCAGCTCCTTCAGAACGACCGTGTGGTCCTTTAAAATATATAAGGTTAATAACAACGCACTTTAACGTTTACTTTAATATGATGTTTTCGAACAAAATTTGCCGAAATTATAATATTCTAATATAGGTATTACAATATAACACATTATACATAACAGCGGTACTACAAACTATAAATTGTCTATTGTTATTTATTTTTGATAACAAAATCAGTGCTCTATAAAAAAATTCTCGGTGGCCGTAACGAAACTCCCTTCCCACCACACGCCATAATAATATTAAGTTTTACGTCGCGCGATAGTCATTTGATGATATTATTATGATGATGAACATTCAGACACGTTACACACATCATTAGTATTGTAGTATAATAATAATAATAATACGATGGTGGCCTACTGTGGCAGCTGCTCCTTACACGGCCCGAAAACATGGCGGATTCGTCCATCGTATATATAGGCACACGATACGTACATAATATGTATAATCTTACCTATACTTACTGATGCTGCAAGTATATCGATTTGGTATTATAATAATAACAACAATATTTTTACCAACCAATATATACGCGCCCGCTCTTTCAGACCACCTACGCATCATAATATATTATATTATATATTACAATGAATTGTATATTATTATATTATGGTATAGTGATAATACGCACGACCTCCGTGCTTACAATATGACCAACCTCCATTATATACGTCTTGACCAATGCCGTCTTAGTAGAATTTTTGCAATACCAAATATAGATAACAATAGGTATATTATGTGCATTACACATCATGATATTTTAGATTTACGATTTTGGGTAAGTTGTTTTTTTTTTTTTGGGGGGGGGAGGGGAGGGTTGAGGGAGTCGGGTTGATTAAATTTTCCAAATGTATTTTCAACTCGTAATGCATAAAAAAAACGCAGCATAAATAATTTAACTAAAATCATAAAATTGACAACAAAAGCGTTTGTGCTGCAGGTGTAGGTATACCTATATATTTGGTGTAATGACATTACATTGTATTGAGTACAGAGTACCTAATATTTTGTGTTTGTCGCTAAAATTAATAATATACCCATATAATATGACGTTTTCCCAAACTAATCGTTGAAATACATTAGCCAATAATTATATATAGGTAAATCATATTTGTATTTTAATTTTGGCGAGCTTCCGTGGAACGGAATATAATAACAATCCGAATAAACGAAACTAGTTTGCCACGTCAGGATGAGTACCTACGGTGGCAGTCGTACAAAAAATATAATCAGTTTTTTTCGTGCAAGTTGTGTGCGAGAATAATATTTGGTAAACGTGACGACTGATAAAACTAGCTGCAGGCCGTTATCACCCCCCGATCGTCGACTATATTATACCTATTACATTATAAATTATACAATGTGCGTTTTTTAGTATACATTAAACCGTTTGTGGTGTAAAGACGTTATCGACGTTTATTATCTATTATATTATCGTTTTAATGTTTTATATATTATTATTATGTGCGTAATAATCAGCTGTGTGTATGATATAAATACGTTTGCTGTAGGTAGGTATTTGGTGTAATTTATTATTGAATAATATTTCGTGATCGTCGCTAAAGTCAATAACATAATCACGCGTTATTTTCCGAACAAATCGTGGAAAAACATTAGCCGATAATAATTATTATAATATAATATATTACATTAATTGCATATTTTAATTTTATCGAGCTTTGCCTGAACGGAATATAATAACAATCCGAGAATAAATTAAACTGGTTTGAGCGTCCTATTATAGTACCTATATAGGTATGTATAGGGGACACAGTGGCGGTCGTAAAAAATATAATTTTCTTTCATGCAAGTTGTGTGTGAGTATAATAATATAGGTAAACACTATGACGACCGATAAAACTCACTGCAGGTCGTTATCACCCCGTCACCGTCTCGTCGATCGCGGACTATATTACATTATACAAGTGCGATGCGAATTTTTTAATATGCATTGTGCCGTTTGTGGTGTTACAGACATTACCGACGTTTATTATCCATAATAATACAATGTCGCGGGCCCCGGTCGGTTTTATTTGTCTTGTTTTATATATTATTATATATTATTTTTCGTCGACACCATCATCTAAAGGCTGCGCCTTGTGAATTGTGATACCCATATTATATAAAATATCTATCGTTTGCCACATTACTCAGTTGTGGATATAGGATGTCACATTCATGAGTTGTTTGTGGTCTTGGTAGTTTGAAGTTTTTGTTTGTCCTCAAGTTCTTTCCCCCAAGATTTTCCCTCCAAATATGTTCCTTATGAAGGAGTTATTATGCCTTAACAATTATTAGTATCCTATCAATTTCGTTTTCCTCTTCACTATACTCTATCGCTTGATTTTCTTTCAACCAATGATGTTTTGCTCATTTTTTTCCAGATTAACTTTTCCAGATGCACAAATCATATTATTATTTTCGAAATATTCAACTGTGCATACAATATAAATGTTTGCAGGTATTTTGGTTTAATATAATATTATTGAGTAATGTTTTTCGTTCGCTAAAATCAATCACATGACGTTGTTTTCCGATCAAATCTTGGAAAAATATCATCCGATAATAATTATTATACTACGTTTGTAGGTACCTATTTATTGTATGTTTTTTATTTTGGCGTCCTTCGTGTGAACGGAATATAATAACAATCCAAATAGATAATCGTAACAGGTTGGAGAGCTCGAGCCTCGTCCGAGTAGGTACATGTAATAATATATAGGGGAGACAGTGGCGGACATAAAATCTTTTTTTTTAATGCAAGTTGTGTATGTGTACGATATAGGTAAACGAGACAAACGATAAAACTCGCTGGCCTTTATCACCCCATCAACGTCTCGTTGATCGTGGACTATATTATATTATACGAGTACAATGCGCATATAATATATGCATTATATATTATAATGATAGGCATTCTCTTGGTGTCAAAGACATTACCAACGTTTATACTGTATCCATAATATTATATTGTCGCGAGTCCGGTTGTTTTTATTTTGTCTTATATATTATTATTATTATTGTTATTATTATGTGAGTAATAATTAGCTGTGCGTGTGATAATATATATTTATATAGCTTGCGCGTGGAATAACGTATACCTATTCGTCGTTTTTATTATTTTTGTCGCGGAGCGGGATCAAGGACATTTGTGTCATCATTAATAAATAATAATATTGTACCCAGATACTGATCTCATATAATATATAATAAATAATAATATTTATGGTAGGTATTCTCATGTTATTATTATTATAATGGTCGTAACAGGCACTGATGATGATATTACTATATTATGTAATAAGTATACACAGGTACAACAAAAGCGTGTGCGTTTATCGACGGTATGAAACTCCAGTCGTCCAATAGGTATATTATATTATATACCTATACCTAACATTAATCTATATATTATATATAATAAAATATGTGCCAGTATTTGAAATACGTTAGGTATACTTAGGTATATATAATATTTATTATATTTTGATATTGTATATTATACCTGTTATTTGTAGGTATTATGCCATAACATTATTATCTTCTTTTCCAGCGATTAGGATTGGAGTGTGTACTTTTTATTGATCTTCGTAAGACATAAATAGTCTAGACCGTAGATATATTCAATCATGTTATTATAGCAGAGCTAGTGCACTTAACATGTTAACGTGCGATTTAATCGACTTAATGTATAATGAGATTCGATTTCGTTTTGCGAGTTTTAAAACGAGAATTTTGTACGTAGGTACCTATACATTTTTTTATCGCTTTGGCGATGTCGTTCACTCAATTTACTCATAGTTTAATTAATTTAATATATACGATTTTACAATATTTTTTATACTAAAAAAAAGTGATTACAATTTTTTTTTTGTAATTCCTACCAGTTCATTATAGATAATAGAATACAATATATATATAATTGTATTTTATTTTAAATATTAACGTCTTAAGATATTGGAAATATTTTTTTTTTGAATTCAATAATTAATTAAAAATAAAATCGATCGTTTAAAGACGTACACGTGCCCAATATAGGTATAGTTTAAATAGACTCGAAACGATTAAAATGCACCTAATATAAATATTCCACCGCGGTGCGTACATATCATTACGCATATCATACGTACATATCATACGCCTATTCGACGCGCGACGATGATCCAGTCTCCATCAGTTCATCGATCCTCCGCCACCACCCCACCTTCACAGGACCACACTGACCGTATCGTGTACGGTATATAATATATATATATATATATATGTGATAATATGTAAGATGGCCGCCGACACAATATCCAGATGTACGTGTGTGTATAGTATTACATTCGAAATCGCCGCGACATCGCACGTTTGTCGATCATCCGTTTAGGTTTTCAACTTCCGCTGCGGTGTTTAAAAAAATATATACCTTCACGGCCATACTCAGGTCCATTATGTGTCACCCATATGGTGATATTATGTGGTGGGTATATTATAAAACGCAACATTCGACTAGGTTAAGCCTTCAAGGACCATGCGCATTTCGACCGACATGGCTTTATATATAGGTACACGAGAACACTTGATAAACATACGCTTTTCAAACTTAAAAAAAATTCACGAGAGAGTAAGCAACCACTTAAATCTATATGTAATATTATATGAAATGAAACGAGGGCAGGGACCGTATATTTCTGTCTCTTCGAATATATAGGTACCTCTATAATCGTTTTACTATTTTAGTATTGCTTGCGT
The DNA here is from genome assembly GCF_005508785.2 of Acyrthosiphon pisum. Classification (NCBI taxonomy): domain Eukaryota; kingdom Metazoa; phylum Arthropoda; class Insecta; order Hemiptera; family Aphididae; genus Acyrthosiphon; species Acyrthosiphon pisum. Next base: position 144,360,593 of record NC_042494.1, read on the forward strand.
ATATATAAGACCTCTCTTCTGCATTTTCCGCGATCGCAACACCATTATTGTTACTTATTACGCAATCGAATTCATTTATTGTACATACCTATACTTCCCAGCAAATAGATTGTAAATAATATTTAAAAACAAAAATAATTTCTGTTTTGAATGGTCATGAACGCAATATACCAATATGCCGGTATATCATTATATTACGATTTCCGCCTATGCGAACTGCGTGTTTCTCGAAAGAAATTATTACATCCTTTGTGATGCGATTTTCGAGTATGTATAGGTATTATAACGGGCTAGCGTCGTCGGGACGGCCTCCTGCACAATTTTGTTTTCCCCTGAAGGCCGGTGGTGGTTTGTACGAGAATAGAGGATTCTGATCGAAGTTCGGATTAATATCAATAGGTAAGGTGGGTAGGACCAGGTAAAAGAACTTGATTGTGGGCCATCAAAGAATACAGTCCCGCGATCAGATCTTCTTGATTTTTTCTTAAACGAAAGAGTATTTCACGGAGAATGTTTATATATGAAAGAAAATTTTAGGAAAATCCACCGGTGTATAATATATTGGTTGCTATTGGTTATTCGGGCATGTTTGTTGATTTGTATTATTATATATATATATTGTTACATATATATTATAATATATACAAGAAGATCTGTTAAGAAGTTCCAGAGTTTAAACTGTATAGTTATGGTATGTGTATTCATATAGTTAGATATATATATATATATAATATATATATATATATATAAATTAATGTTTGTGGGTAGATTAGACCTCTGGGAAGAAGATAGGTTAATTTACAAAGGGTTAAATTTGTTTTTTATTCATCAGATTTTAGTACGGTTAGGTTAGGATAGGATTTTGTATTAATTGATTATATTAATCCACCATACGTGAAATTATGTAAAAACGACAAACTTGGTATAACTTTGATACTTTAGAGTTAAATCATACACTTACGCACAAACAGTAATATTTAATAACTAAACTAATGACTTATAAAACATTTGTATCCAAAATTGTATTTTTATATAATAACTCCAATTACTTGTGCTATATTCTGCATTGGAATTAAAAACGTGTATGTCGTCATTAGAAAAAGTAAAAATTTAAAAAAATTACAACAATAACACTGCCGTGCTAAGTGAAAATGCAGTATCTCTAATTTTGGTCAAATAATAAACGAAAATATTTAAAAATTATTATAATAATGCTATGGTATAAAATAAGTATATGGATGTTTATTTTAGGACTGAATGTTAATTATACTTGTTTCACGGATCAGTTTTGTGTCTAAACTTGTTCAATCGATTTCCCAACATTTTGGTTTGATGGAGATACTGTTAATCCGTGTATAGCACAGCAGAATACACGGTAAAAGATTAGGTACATTTTTTTTTTTTTTAAAATCTCGTTTTGCAACCATAGGCTTTAGGTATATTATGTTATTCTGAGTTTAGGCCTTTATGTTTGTAACCGCCTATAGAGTATTTATATGTCGAACAAATATTTTCTGAATTGACGTGTGTTGTTTGATATAATATATAATAGTCACCAACGGCATACGATACATTATACAGAGAGATTCATCAAGCATGATCAACCACATTTTTTTCTCTCCCCCCTCCCTCTTTCAACTGTTAATTATGCAGTGGATAATTTTTCTGAAAAGTTTGACGTATCTGAATCAAAATTCGTACTAGTAGCTTTTGATTTATTCAACTTTGTGCTCTAATTTTCTAAGGATAAAAGGTATCGTCTACGATAATAGCTTAAGCTATGGTGTTTTGAACATTTTAATGGTTGATATTAATCCATCACCATCAGTGGCGTACCCAGGGGGGGCTTAGAGGGCTTCAGCCCCCCCCATTGGCCGTGTTATGGAATACATTTTATATTATAAAATACAAAGTACCAACCATTATATTCCTAAAAACAGTGTTGAATACAACGTTGAACGTACTATTATCTTAAGTAACAACGACCTATTATAAGCAATAATCGTATAACATATTTTTTATAATAAATCAGTCCCTACTTCCTACTAATTAAATATATCACTAATATATTATGTATGTGTTATAAAAAGTATATAATAATGAAATATTACAATTAACTGCTATAAGACTTTATTGAAAATTGTTTGTTAAGATGATGTTAAATTTTGATTTACTTTGTTTAGCCCCCCCCATTCGAAAATCCTGGGTACGCCACTGATCACCATTGTAAAAGTGGCCCAAGTATAATAAATACTAGTTCCAATATTACGTCTATTTTATATTTATGTAAAACTATTTATAAGAGCATTATCCCTATAATACAAACATTTAAATAAACAAGAAAGTAGAAACTATGCTCATTGAAATTTGTAATTAGGTAGGTAATAAAAATGTTCAAAAAAATGATCTATTTAATCATATACAGTAATAAGGGGGGATTTTAATTTAAAAAAACAGAAGCCTGTAATGACACAGGACACTTTTTGAGTAATACAAAACAATTTGAAAAAATTGCCTTTGAGTATATTTAAAAATTCCAAAAATAAGAATTTTAATAAATATATTATAAAAAAAATGGGGGTGAGCATGTTTGATGAATAACCCTGTAAAATATTAGTCACTATTTACAAGCGCTATATGTGAAATTAATTATGCAGTATTTTTTTTCACAAATCTCACGACTGTCTTTAATATGCAAAGAAAATCCTATAGGTAGGTATTCGCGGAGTTAACGTTTTACATAGGTCGTAAATTAAATTTTATTGTACATACGTGTATAGTACCTATACGGTTATAATTTATATATAATTGAATAATTCTGCAAAATGAAATATTACCTATGTAGGTAGGTAGGTGTTACATAATAGTATATTACTATATTATATTATACAAGCACGGGGTACAAATTTAAACGGGTTTAATTAATTTTATTTTAGTACTTCTTCAATAAGCAATTAAATCAAATTGTTAACGTTCTCTTAAATATCTATCATAAATTGTTAATTTTACTCTATCTTGATTCTATTTAAGTTTATCATTAAATACTTAAATTATGACCAAATAAATTACTAAGTACCTATACGTACCTATATATTTATTGGATTTAGAAGCACCTCTCGTATAATTTACCTATGTACAATTCTAGTGCGTTTAACACTATGATTTAATATATAAAAGTGTCGTTCAAATTCCATTACGCAATAAAATAGTAATAATTATACATACGAATGTTCGGATCATTCATAATCAAAATGAATGTCTATATACAATATTTATTCATCACATTTTACCTAAATCTTTCTGTCTAAACTTCATTCCAATTTCATTAGACATTACACATTTCTGCATATATAATTAGGAAACAAGTGAGATTAATCTCACTTTAAAGTGTATTTAATCTTAAAAATGTTTTTACAAAAACACTGATCACGTGCCTGATCGGGGAAATGTTCATAATATACGGTTGTATGATGACACGTCATTATCGTCTATTAGCTCGTAGAATTATAGGTAGGTATATATTTTATCACCGAAAATAATTTCCCACATAGCTATATTGATACTTTAGATTGAAATCCTGAAATTTATAACGCATATTGAACAATTTATGTTAATCAACAACGATCCAAACACATTTAATAATATATTTTGAATGTAATACCAATCGTATCTTTATAGGTATACCTACTTAGGTATAGGATATATACCTTTTAGTGATCTAACTTACCCACCTATCTCGCTATACAATAAATATTTGTGTAAATATAATATAATACCCAATAAACGAAAAACTTTTAAACATCGTTCTGATTCTAAATACATTTTAAGGCGTACAAAATAAAATTATAAAATCCGGGAAAACTTATAATAGTTAATCGTTATTGACAAACATTATAATGTTCTTATCGGTCGTGTTTAGTACAACAAATATGTAAAGCAAAATTACAAATTCGATCTAATGTATATTATACTTACGCGTCGCTGCATTAATTCAATTTTGAGTACATGAAATGTATGCGTTTTGGATTTGAAATGCAAACAGTGAAGTATTCTATCCCGCATTCTTGTGTCTGTATGCTATGTCGATATTTGCGCGCGGATAATACATGACTGTCTTTAGCACATAGTATAAGATAATGTGACCTATTATGCGGTGTATCAGGACGATCGCTGAGCCTATTATATTTAAATTTTAAATTACATTTGGATACTTTAGATCTTTACGATACGAGTTGCACGATAAGGCAGGTACCCTACTTTTACGCTAATATTTAAGCCGTAGGTATCGATCAAACACGAATTCAATGATATCAGTCAGCAAGCCGTTATACTATTGTTAAGTATTGTATAAAAACGTCACCAAAAAACATAACTTTTTTAAGATATTGAATCAAAAATATGAACGTGCATTTAACCCCTGCCACAGCCAAATACAAAAACTTAAAGCTTGCTAACTGACCACCAACGAATATCATACGAGGTGATTTAAATTTATATTTAGATAGGTAGGTACATAAACATTTCAAAAAAGTCACGTCAACAGTAAAAAACGTTGATTTCCATTTCGAAAAAAACATTTGTTAACCACACAATCTACTCCTTAAAAAGTATACAAATCTTATGCCCATATGCATAGTCAATTTATGTGTGACATAATGTACAGCTTAACTTTTCTTATGTGACACATATACTTGACTAATTTAATACGGGCATTAATATTTTAAAATATCGTTTTTTTATTATGTAGGTGTTCTTTAAAATTTCAAAAATCTGAATTTGAATAAATTCACCATCGAAATGAAAATGGGTGCGATCATGGTTGGTGCATTACCTTGTATGTTATATACTTATAATGTACATACAGAAATTTTTGTCACGACGAGAGAGGGGCAGAGTGGAAAATGATGTTAAACATAAGTATATAATTCTATCATACTCTATACATATTATGTATACCTACGTTTCGTGTAACCGCGTTTTATAAAACAACGTAAATATTATCATCGTCGCCTTAACGCCATGTTCCCATATAATATTTTAGATATCGGAGACATTCTACTTATATTACTGTATTACTCATTCCCTTCGCTTCTCGCCCATTATTGCTATACACAATGTGCGCGTGACTGCATATTATGTATAACACGAGAGTCTTGTTTATATATACATATATATATATATATATATATATATATATAGTTAGGTACGTGTAATACTGTCGTGGTTATATTTTGTTCGTCGTAAGAAAAAGAGAGTATTTTTACACTCGTCCCGGTCAAACGACGCTTTACATTATAATATATTAGTCGTTCGGGTAACGTCTAATATGTATATAATAACAATGTAGCGCACAAATATAGTCGGAAGAAGGCAAAAGGGTGCACTTAACAAAACCACTGTGAGAGGTCTTGAAATATTATAATAAATTACGACCGGCGTCCGTGCGTTCCTTTGTCGACAGAGCTAACCTTGAACCTTTTTTCGGTCATTTTTTCGACCATTGTTTACGGAAGGGACTTGACCTCGGCGACGTCTAATATATTATAATAATCCTTTTTAAACATTTGGTTTTTTTGTCACTTTCGTTTTTTCTCCTCACTTGCTATACCTATTATCGTTGTATTACCCGCACGCGTGCGATATGTTGTTTACTCTTAAAAAAACATTTCTAAAAGCATAATATATATTATACATGAGAAATTTGTTCCATCTTATTATAAATTATTAAATGTTTATTATTATATGCTGATTCAACGCAAGATTCATTTTGAATTAAATTTCCATAACATTATAACATTGTTATAGCTTATATATATAGTATACTATACATTATACTCACATAATAATATATTAACACACGATTTACATTTCAAACGCGTATTGATTTTTTGTATTTTGTTTTCCTAACATACATTTTACTACTTAAATATGATAATTTTTAAGTTTAAAAAATATATATATACATTTATAAGAAACTTTTTTGAATTCATCTTGGTCAATAATGTATTATATTATTTTACAAGAAAATGGATGATTTATACAATTGTGCACACAATTGGCAATATATAATATATATATATTATCTTGAAGCTGAAATATAGTGCTTTATTCTTATATATTTTATAACCATGTATTACATGTATACGAGTTGGCCTTGCAAAATAAGTCCAGTTTTAAATAAAGAGGAATAACCCTATAAACACTGTAAAAAAAATTTGGTATATAAAATATATAAAATGCGTTGCGAGTTGCTGTGACACCCAAATAGCTGACTGTTGTATTGTACAACAGTCGAAAATATTTTTCAACCCTATGATTTGTATAAATTTAATCAGTTTTAGGTTTTAATACATAAAAAAATTACTTATTTTCTGCAAACTGAAAAATTATTTAATTCCACATCTAAAAATATTTACTTTAACTCTATGTTGCGTATCATATTACATTATACCTATATATATATAGGTAACTATGTAAGTATACCTATAAATTATATGTTTTATATAAGTACCTATGTCGATATATTTTATTATATTAGGTACTTGATAGAAATTCAACAATATTTTCACAATGTATACAATCAGATCATTTATATTTTATTTTTGTACTCATAGCATTATTTATACATATAAAACAGGACGTCAAACTATGCCAGAAGTTCTTAAACTATATTTTACGAGTAGTGAGTACCATTCATGTTTGTTGTGGATCAGTTACGTTTCCTAATGACTAAAAATAAATCAAAATGACAATATATTTATATCAAAATAAAACCTATGTGGCATTAAAAAAATACTTTATTATTATGAGATTTAAAATATATATATGTCAGTATGGTGTGTGTCGAAGATTATACGGTTTATTAAAGTATATCTCGTGATTTGGGATAACAATTAACAATAAAAACTATTCACTCAAATGTAAAATAATATTGGATATACGACAAAAATGAATTTATTTTCTATCATGTGCAGCCTTTTGCGTATCACAGCCCAAAAGTTTGGGAACCTCTGATCTGAGGTATATAAGTAAACATAAAAAAATTATATCCCTACATAAAACACTATAATATAATACTTATACATTCAAACAATAATTTACATAATATGGTTGCGGGCCTAACCACTGATTAAATATACATATTTTAGTTATTTAACATAAATCATAATAATTATTATGCACGGATTTAGTATATTATAATAATCAACGGTATAGAACACTATGCTATAATTTCTCATATTCGATTAAAATCGTCTATGCCACGTACGGTATGCGTCGTCATTGTATGCGACAGCATGTACGTTTTCACTAGGATTCGAGGGCAATAAAAACCGGAGATAAGGTCGATACGCACCTCGCGATGTAGGTCCGTGGGTATATATATATAGAGTACAATATATAATATATATTTATTATTATGTGCCGAGCATTGCGTCTTGCGTATATTGCTCGTTTTTCTCGTCGGGAGACGAACAACAATCATGATGTGTCTATGTACGTTATACCTATATAGTCGCGTGGCGTATATTTGCTCGGAAAAACAAACACGCAGCTAATACAATAGTGCATATACACAATAAATGAAACGACGTGGCGGCGGGAAAACCGGTGGGGAGTCCATTGCGCCGTACGTATATATTACATCGCAGGGGGGGGGGGGTCGGGAAAAGCTCGAAGGGTGTACCTGCAGCAGCAGCAGCAGCAGGCAGCAACAATAGCAGTAGACATCGAGGCCGGAAGCGCCTTATAAACCGGCGACAACGCCGCCAACGGATTTTCATTAAAAGCGTATGCCACGGGAGCTTCGGCGCTGCCAAAGTGCGGTGTATTATACGCGAGACGCGGACGGAAATTGAGCGAAGTAATAAAAACGACGCCGAGTGTAATGTATACATACACACTGCACCGTCGCATGTATATTATGTATATATAATAATATGCTTACTCGTCGTCGTCGACTGCGCTGCCGTTGTTGTAAATTAATACTATTTTTTTTTTTTAATGCCGGAAACGCGCGCGATAGTGAATCCGCGTGAAGATTTATACAGGCGAGTTAATTTCATCTGCAGCAGCCCTCCCCCCTCGATCACCCCCTGCGAATGCGAGATCCGAGCCCGTTAGCACATCGTCTGCAAGTCGCACCTGGGGGATTGTCTCTCGCGCAGACCTGCTGCCCGCCCTGTATAATGTATATGGAAAGAGCTAGGCCTCTACTCAGTAGTACCTACTATATATATATATTATTATACAGGTCGGTCGGTGCGCCATCACGGCTGCAGCTTCAGCGGCGTTATATAATATTAAATATATTATGTTTTGATTATATTTTGATTAAAAGCGGCCATGATGTAATATTTTACGAGAATTTTTTTTTTTTATATATATATATATATAATGCTCGAACTTGGCGCAATCGCCTCGGGTTGTATATTATTATAATATTATCATAACATTACGTTTGCGAGAACGGAAGATATATTTTTCTTTTTTTGTCTTAACAAGTTGTTCTTTATTTACGTCAGTATAATATATTGTAAATATATAATAAATTATTATTGTGAGCACCAACGAACTTGCAGCTATAAATATTATAATACGTGTTTATATAAGTACTTTAAATACAGTTTCGATCCAATGTTTATTATTACATACATGCGTACCTATTGATATGAATAAGTATGATATTCGAACAAAATTATCGGGTTTTTAATCAATTATGCTGTATTGTATTCTAATAGTATACAATCCACACTACAATATGCACTTAATGTTACATAATTTTCAATAGTATTAATGGGTTGATGTAGTATGATAATTATAAACATATAACAGAATAGAATATGTGTGTGAAACGTACACGCTACACACACGTGCAGGAGAGAATGAATTATATGCGACGATTCGCCGTCGCCATAAAACGCGTCTGCACTTATTGGTGGCTTTTTCAAATATTTATGCGCGCGTGTATACGGTATATAATATATAATACAGCACGAGTCAATGTATACGACTACCTTGGGGCTATTGTACCTATATATAATAAATGCTGAGCCCCCCCCCACCCCTCCTCCCATAAAAAACAATTTATTTCGAAAGCTCTAAATGCCAATTCGTTGTGTTACCTATATATTATACAGGTTAGGTATATACAACTGCTGTCTGTCACTCACACGCCCACCACCCATCACCTATCACTCAGAGCGTGCGTGATGTGGCTTTCCGGTCGGAAAACTTTCCAATATTTATAGGTCGGTACCGGCTTGTATAGGAATACTGTGCCTGGTACAGGGACAGGCCCAGTATGGTTACAATTATAATATTATTTATACGCATTCCACGCATGGCTGTAATTATATAATTATAGAATTGTGTGCTAACTTTTTATTATATTTTCTTTGGATTCTATCATTTTAATTTTTTGTTTTCATTGAGAATATAATATGATTACTAACGTAGTATATTACCTATATCGTACGAAAGCAGAATTCCTTGATACCAAAAACTATATGTATATACGAATCTGATAAATAATGACATAGGCATTATAAAAGATGAAAATAAGAGATTGAAACATATATAACGAAAACTTTACACATCGATGTCCAAAAACGATCATATGTAGTGATACGTAGCTCGCGTATATAGAAATATTTCAGTCACTGCTGCAGTAGTCGACGATAATATCTAATGACGTGTATTAGTCGGTATAAGGCGTGCATAATAATATATATAAACATAATATTATGTATGTAAAATAGGTACAGCCGGAAAATATGTAAAATATATGAATATTGCGTAACCTAATTCTAGGTCAAACACGTGCATATGCGGTTGCCGGCCGTTCTCGGGGAATATAGAGATAGATAAGATGATATCTGATAACATACGAAATCGAATACCGTATTACGCTTAACACACACACGCGCACAGAGAGAAGAAAAAAAATAATATACAGACGAGAGACGTCTGATAATATACACGAGATATACATAATATTATGGTTTTCTTTTATTTCCCGTCGGGTTTTCGGCGAACCGAATACACTGCAACGCTGACTCTTCCTATTATTATTGTTATTATACCGAAAGTCGTTTACCGGAAACGGACGACTCGTGTATACATAATATACGCACACACGCACACGTATACCCTTATAGAATTGGATTGATCGCGTTACGGAAATGCAAGCGCCCGTGATATGATAATATAATATAATATGTATGTGTTTTTTTCCATTTTCTATTTTCGCAATAGATGCGGCGGCAAGAGCAATTTCAAACCGGCATATTCGATATCGGGCACACTCACGCGTATATGCATTTGAATATTATATGTGAATGTAAATAAAATATATATATAATATAGAGGTATACAAAACGCAGCAGGTGATGATAATAATATTGTTGGCGTCATTCCGATCACGAACCGAACAATGGCGTGGGTGTAATATGTATATTTTATATATTTTTCTTTTGTTTCCTGCAATGGCTATATATATATATTATATACATTGTGCATATATAACACAAACGGTTCTTGTCGAACTTTAAATTAGTTTATAAGCTATACACGCCACGTTCGTAATATGCACAGCTCCGCAAGTTCGATTTTCCTCCATCCACATACGTACTTTAACGCAGAAACTTTGAGCCGTTCGAACGATAAAACTATTTTCCAAGACTGCGGAATTCATCCATATATACATATTTTACGTACTAAGGATTTGCGCGATATAAATCTTTTAGGTTCGGGAAACGCATCCCCATAAAAAGCTATATGTAAATAAATATTATCAATCGGCTTTCTCTAGATATTTGTTTGTAATTTATCCGTCTCGCAGCTTATAGAGCTTATGTGTAAGTAAATCTAGTGTATGCAACTGTAGAGGTGTGCATAGAAAATAATTGTAACATTTTTTAAGTTGCGGATACGCATTATAAGCTAACGGGAGAGATAAAGCGTTGGGTTGTGCCGAGGAGGATGGGAAAAATATATATTTGGCGATTGAATATTACTGTGGAGGTGTTCGCGGGGTCTTAAGTTGTTTTAACCTATCCAGTGTAATTGAAAACAATATTTTTGCAATAGTGTCTTCTGACAATGAGCTGGTGTACTGAATTCACATGCAATTATAGATCACGTCACAATAATTTATATGTATACCTTATTATGTCTGTAGCTATATATGGAGTTCGGATAGGAATATCATATTATATGGGCACTTACATTTCCGATTAATCGCCATGGATATATGATCAGCATTAGGTACCATTTATTTAAAAGATAAATTATTGATTTCCAAGTAATGTATAATATAACTTATGTATAATATTATTATAGTGTTATATATTTTTAACAACATTTATATGCGTTTTATGTTAATTGTAATAACTTATAACCCTATTAATGATTATTATAATATACTTATAAGTTATAACTAATGATTTATCCACGTTCATAATATATATAATATATAAATTATATAAGATTTTTTGTTATCGACGAGTGGAACTAATACCTAAACTTAAGTACTCAAATCTCAAATTAGGTAAACTTATATTTGGATAGTTCCCGTAAATTAAATAATATCGGGTTTGGTGGCCATTGTTTTTTGTTTTTTATTTAGATTAGATACAATATGACAGCGGGGCGTTTTCCTCATATCGTCGTAGACTTTTGCAATGCAATACGTGTGTTTTAAACATTTTTTTTCCTCATCCGGTCCCCTATATATTATTGCGTCATTACAATATTATATATTATGTGCGTGTTTGAAACGATAATATAATATTATATTATATAATAATATGTGCGTTCACCTCGTGACAAGCCCTTTTTTTCCCAAAACACTCACCCTAGCCCACCCAACAAAATATATATAGATATAAGACAAACACAGGTCTACGTTTAATCCAAAGCCGTTACTGCTGCACGTATATAAAGGTAGACATTTACATTTTACACCCATTCGTTACACACGACCATGTCTTCAGAACCTAACGTGTCGCAGATGCCATAAAGTCAGCGAAAATATTATATAAACGCATAATATGATATATATACTTATTATATACAACTCGCTGGGTGCGAGTTTATGTTTGAGTCCATACATTGTTTCAAAAACTTATATCACGGATAGCAGATATTTTAGTAGGTAATTGCATATAGTTGCGGATAATGAATATTAATAATAATAATACATCTCTCAGTCTCTGGCATTTGGCTTTATGATATTTACGTTTGAAATATAAAAACTCGTAGAAATAATAACACATAATATAACACATACCAGCTAATACATGACATATTATCAGCGGGGTGGATATTTTATTGTAGACGAGACAATAATAGAAATTACAAGGAATAAAACATTTTTTTTTTTTTAATTATTAGAATAAATAACTTAATAGTGATAAGGTTATTTTATATAGGTATAATCATATACAAATATAACGTGAAATAGTATGTTCTTAAGTTTCAAAATTCACGATAGAAGAATCACTCTCTATACTGATGTACGATTAGGTACGTATATTCGTGTAGCGTTGGATTTATATACTTACTCCTTTTCCAAACACTAGAACATATAAACAATGTAAGACAAGACATCGATTAAACGTATTTACTGTCTATGTTGAGTTATCGCAAAATATTATTTTCAATTGAAAGTGTTCGTGCGTTATCATAAAAAGAATGCAGTAAAATGTTTATTCTCGTAAACTCGTCTGTGACTGTTTTTATTATTGCATTGATTTAGAGCAAAACGCTTAATATAATAATTCCAAGTGTGTGGTGTATCATTCTATACGCGTATATAATGTATATAAATATAAATGTATGAGAATTTCTTCGTATAAATATTGAAACAAATTGTAAAACCGAACCAATTATCGTTTCAAAATGTATGGCTTTAATATTTGAACAACTCAGTATATAGCGTTTAAAATATTGAGAAATATATACGCAAGTGGTTCCAAACAGAAAAACAAATATATACCTACATTGATTTAGTTAAAATTAAATTTTATTATCGTTGTCAATTCCTATGGTATATCCCTGACGATATTTCCTAACGATCGACCGACAAAACTGCAGCTAAAGATAAAACTTACAAAACAACTTATTGAAACCCCCGAGTATACCTACCATATCAACGACGATATTGGCGTACGAAAGTGGAATTTATACGGAAGTACATAAAATATTCATTAATCTCGGATGGTCGCTCCACCCACGTTCACCCCCCGTAGAAAAAATGGTGCTGGTTTCGGCGCTTATATATATCATATAATATATATATTGCACTATCCCAATGCGAACTGCGCACGCCTATATAATATGTGTGTGTTTCTCGAATAGTAGTTGTACGTGTGCCGATCGAGGGCGCGAAGAGAATCTCATAAATCGTAATAGTATATATCCGAGCGGGTTCGCTTCAGACGAGCAGCAATAATAATGCATTATATGCATGGCATATACAGGATGGGCCACCGAGTTTCCCCGTTTTCGCGAAAGGTCGACAAGGAAAAAACACGGAGGCTCTCCTGTATATTATTTGTTACCGAGAAGAATAAGTCGGTGAGATTAATAATAGGGCATATACACATCGATATATATAGGTATATCGTATATATTAAATATGTGGAAATGAATTTCGTGCCGTCAAATAGATATTATTATCATTACTGCAGACGAGAGAGAGCTATTTTAAGTGGGCACTTATATAGGTATATAATATATAATATATACGGCGTATTAGGAATGCTGCACCGCGCAAAACCATACGTATACCATTATATACCTATACATGTTGAATGTGTTCATGGAGATGCAGTGTGGTAGACCAAGCATCACTGTCGTACTTTATCCATATATATAAATGCCGGACGTCTGGCGGTTTTTAATAATCATAAGAGCGTTTGGCCGTTTTCCGCTCAATAATATATATACCTATATGTAGGTCCCAGGCGATTTTCGGTTGAACTTACGATACACGTATATGTAATATATCACTGTATCGGACCGATTATGATGGCGGCTTGGCGGGCTAGGCGTTTCGGGACTTAATATACTTCGCTTGGCGTCCGGGGAGACGTTTGTCGCGAGCGGAAACCAATTTGGCCCGAGAAAAACGGAAATCGATCCAAACGCTTGCAATTTTCTACAATATACATCTGCACGTCCAGAGGAGTATATATATAGTACTGTACCGTATATATATATTTGTTTTTTTTTTCGAGGAGCTACGATACGGTATATAATATATTAATATATATATATATTATATATATGCGCTTGTATATATAATAATATGTCTGTATAGAGTTATTGGCCACGTCCGAAACGCGTTATCATACGTATTGCACAATTGGTCGGCAAAATGCTAACCGCACTGCACGACCGCCATCTGACCATCGCATTATACATATGCCCATACGGTCTATTCCTTTTGCCATAGAGATACATATATTATGAACCCAATGTATATACATGACGGCTCACACGACTAACAGACATATTATGCACATGGAAGTTTTGTAAGTACACACACACACACACACACATATATTATATACATATATAACATATGTATGTTGTATATGTATTTGTGTATACACACTATATGGACGCCGAGCTTATGAATTTCGTCTAAATCGATGAGTATGTGCAAAATACACTACATCAGCAGTAGATATATAATATATTATTTTCCCGAGATAAAACCTCTATTTCTATTTGTATATAATATTATATATTATATTGTTGCGGGCAATACGAGCGACGATTTAGACCCGCGCATAATATAACCGGAGAAAAGTTTTCTTTGTGTCGGACGAACAACGTTATGCACATAATATTATATACAATAATAATACATAATATTATACACTGGATACGCGCGCTGAGGCGATAATAATAACAATAATATACGAGTGTCGTTGTCGTTTTGTTCGGGCCAAAGTCGAATAAAAGCACGACGAGATTAGTCACGATGTATATAGTATTGTATATTATTATGTACTGAATAAATGTTCGACGTGACGTACATATTATAGTACGTTATGTATACGCGTTTTGTGCAGACCGCCGTTATTGCCTTAAGTCCCGAAGAGAAACGAAATCACTCGGTTCTAAAGAGCATGCCTATGCCGTGATGATTACAAAAGTGTTATATAATATAATATAATATGATATTATAATATTATCTCGTTGTTCAAACAGTTTTTTTTTTGTTTTTCTGAGATAAAATGTTATAATATTACATTATATTCCTCTATACGAATGACCCGACCCGGCTCCACTAACACGAGTCTACATGGATTATAAGTAATTTAATATCGACAGGTATCGACGCAATGATTCTTTTACAACGATTCATTGATTAAACATTCCCATAGACTATAATATTATTAATTATGAGCTGAATAATTCGCGAGATGAGTTTTAAAATAACTTTGAATTTTAATCACTACGGAAATAAAAAAAATTTAATTTACCTTGTCCAATACGTTTACCCAACGAAGTGCACATACACACACACACACACATAAAAATATATTGTAATTATATCTATTTACTCACTTGTCGTGTGTGGTTATTTTAAAATTGCTTTTGTTAGTAAATTTTTAAATTTCAATGAACGTACCTCCTGAAAAACATAAACAATTTTTCATTAGACATATTTTATGATTTATCGACTAATATAATATAATGTACCATTAACTATTATATTTTGTGTTATGCCTTTATAATAAACGCATTAAAATATATATTTTTTTTTCGAGATTCGATTAAAACGTTAATTAGTTTTTTTTGTGATTTCAGATTTCAGATTATATTCACGGCGCAACCATTCGATATAACCAAATAATATTATAATATAATATTATGTTTATTATGTACAATGTCATTATATGGTGATAGTCATCTATTATATCTAACTACATTGTTTATAAATAGGTATCTATAATAACTAGAAAACTTCAAGTCTGTTACTGCGTCTGAATAATATATGACTTACTATGCATTATATCTAAACCTAGGATGGTACATTTATTATATAGATATAATACTATAATGTTTCCGATTTGACGTTATTAATTAAATCTAATAAACATACATAAATAATGGGAATCTCATCCTCACCGGTATATGTATTATATAATATATTGTATTCGTTCGCTGACATCTTAAAAAATCAACGAACCGGTTGGTTACATATTTTATTTTCAGGTGCCTAAGTGTATATCGCACATATATTATTTAGGTTTGCTGCACGGGGGACGCATAATTAAAAACAATATATTATACGGTCCCCGTTGCGCGCATTTTACATTTTATTTTAATTTTTAAACATTTTCGTATAGGTAAGCTGTGCAGCGATGGCGTACGTCGGAAAAATACATAATATTTCGTTATTCGTATTATCTTTTTCAAAATTCATATATCGTAAAATCTATAAATCGTTAACGTTATTATTATTACTTTTAAGATATATTGTACTCGAAATACATAAAATATCCGTTGCAGTATTATAATATATGAGACGGCAATCATATTAATATATTATAACTATGTTTTTCGTTTTCACGTTTACGACGTGCTGCAATTATCGGATCATGTGGAGGACGCGTGACGAAATCGTCGGGGAAATGACTTAATTCCAAAAAAAAAATAATTATTTTTTTTAATATTGAATAATATGCACGTACGATGCAGATTATACAGCGTCTAAATTATATGAGTTATCGAAGGTTGTTATTTCATATTGATATTGGGAATTTACGGTACTATCACATGGACTGCTTAAAGTGATGAGCGGAAACATATTGAGTATAACCAGAATGCAGTTTTCAATTTTCCTATAAGGTTGAAACTGCAGGGAAACCATTACCTATATAATTAACAATAAAACGCAAATATTTTTTTTTACAATTTGATCCGGAAAACATTGAAACGATTTGGCCAATACCTGAGAGAGGAAAAAAAAGTTCATAACTAGTTTCCAAATGTTTTTATTGATATTGAGTTTTTAAATTATCTATATTAATAGTTATTAAATTAAAGTGAGTTGTTTATACTATATAATACTTAGTATAAGTTTAAACTTAAGTCTATAATTATAACTATATTTTCCATGTATATTATTTCATTATTATCACTTCTTGTTAATCTACTAATTGTTACAATGTATCTATAAATTTCCGTTTGGCGTTAAATAAATAAATAAATAAATAAATAAATAAATAAATATATGTTAAATTGTCAAATAATAAAATATTAAATTAATATCTTAGAAGCCGAAAACATTTTTTTGACAAATTTTTACGACAAACAAAATAGGCTATATTGTTTTATTTGTTAATAATTTATTTGGCACTAGAAATTGTGTTGCATGACAAAATAACTAATAAGACGTGTGATACTGATGATATTATTTAGTAGCAAAGTTCCACATTAAATGCAACGCAATGTGAAACTGTTCATGACTTGGGCGTTGGAAATCATAGATATCATATCACACTAAAAATCTTTTGAATGTCTATGGTACCATAAAAGTCCGATTACTAGGTACCTAAAGCTAATTTTTACCAGTTAATACTACTACGATGATAAAAAGAATCCTTATTTTAGTTATTGGATTTAAAACTCGCAAAACATTTCATTACTTATTAAGAATATTTAAATCAAATTAAACAAAATAATTACAATAAATTAAAAAAATTAAATTAGTTTATTTACAACAACAGCGCACATTGCACAGTAATACAATTTAGGATACCATTCGTACCTAATTAAAATCCAGACAAGCCGAGGTATACCTAATAAAACCATACCCGACGCGACTTATCGCTTGATTGCAATTATACTAAATATATTCAAATATACGCTATATATGTAACAGTAATCAGCTTTTACTAACTCAATTTGTATATCCTACAACGTTTTCGGACTGCAGTTAAATAAAATTATGAATACAATTATGATTTTCAACATTTTCAGACAGTAAATCCTAGCATTATTATAACTAGTAAAACCAAGCTTTACCTATATTGTATAATCTAGCTTTTACAGTAACATATTATTATATACAATAAGTATATTATTGTAATATAACAATATCACAAGCGTCACTTTATATTATAATATTATACACAGTGCACACAATTTATACAGGAAATATCTGTAAAATTGTAATTGGCGTGTTTAATCGAATCTTATGTCACGCGGGATGGGTATATTTATTTATAATAAATTATTATTTCCTCCGCCGCAGCAGCAGATTGTCGTCGTAAATAAATAACTACGAGTAATATAATTTGTATACGTATAATACGCATATTATAATACCGATTGAAATTTATAACACTCATCTCGTCGCACAACACTGCATTTTTTTGGGCATAATTACCAAACTACGTATATTATTATCATAATTTGCGCATAAATTATGACGGGTTTTTTTCTTTTTTAAACTTAGGTCCGCGAATGGATTTTACACAAATGCGCGGGCACGTAATTATGGTATATACCCGGTAAAATGAATTATAAAATATTCAAATGGGCCCCCGTCGGAGGTAGGTACCAATTATATTTTCAGTAGTTGGCAATCGTATAATGAATAGGTGTAATAGCTATATTATTATAATACTCGTATTTCCTCGAAGAAATGAAATCCCTAAACTAAGTTATTAATGATTTTTTTTTTTCGTTTTTATCGTGTGTAGAATATAATTTCGAAGTACCTATGTATAATATATTATATACGTAGGAAGACGATTAAGGTTTATCATAATTTTATTAAAAAAATAAATTTTATATTTAAAATATTCTAGGCGTAACGCTGGACCATCGCCGAATTTTCCGTCGATTTTACAGAAACAAAAATAATTATAAGTAAGTTTTTTTCTCAACATTGGGGGTTTTAGTCATTTTTGGCAATGTGTTCGAAAAGGAGTTGATTTTTTTCTGCAGGGTACGCTTACGGCTTCAAACTAGTTTCTAAAGTATTATATTATCTAACGAAAATGAAACGGCACGATAAACGCGGTATCATTTTGTAATTAATATAGTTTCGTTGGTAAATGGTGTTTCGGTGTTTAATGTATAGAACTTAACCTAAGAAATAAACAAGTCATTTATACATCTAAATGCATCATATCATTATTGATAGTAATAATAATATAATTTAATACTTAAATTTATTTTTCTCAGAATAGTTGTGGGAAACTAATATAATCTATATACTATATAGACTAAAGTGTATTAGTATAGATTCTATACCAGCACAATATAGTTTTATATCTAGTCCCGACCTTAGATATTGATATATCTATGTAACATAATGTACTATATATACTGTTATATTCTATATAATTTATATCTAAATCAATATCATTAATAGTTATCGATATGTATAACACGGATTAAAAAATAATATTTTATAGGCGCATATTAATAACGGTTTTCGTTTAAACCTTATTGCCACATAATGCTCGTATATATGTAGGTGCAATTAAAATAATATTATAATGTAGCCCGCCAACGTTCATAATTTATTTGCGACAACGTTGGTATAAGACCAAACAACATATTTTAACGTACCTACCTAACATTATAATAATAAGTAATTATGGTATTGAAAACTGAACATAATATATGATAATATAATATTTTATATTATAATAATCATACAATAGTCGGCCCAACGCGATTTCCCTTTTCCTCATTTGGCCAACGGTGTGGAAAACGGAAAACATATGGAGCGCCATAGCCCTATACCGAGGATGGATAGCTCAAAGTTACCGGAAAGTCAAGTATTAGAACTTTAAAATCTTAAAGGCCTATACGAATACGAGTATAATATAATATAACGTACTGCAGCAGTGTCTGTGCCGAAATACTTAACCGACATCACATTGTAACGAAGGGCCGAAGGGGTATACGTATACTATATATCCGTTCGTAATATCCTTCTCGTTACATTGCATTGGATGTATTAAAGAAAAGGGCTCGCGCATAATATAATATAACGGTTTGTAACTGGGATTAAAAACTGTAAATATATATACAACTGCAGTATGTAAAGTAGGTAGATTTCGGGCAGATTACAACTATGTTGCTTCTGCGTGATCGCCCCCCCCTCATCGTCGGTCGTACACAATAATGTTAATATTATTATATTCGTTTGCGTCTAAACGAATTTTCCGAGCGCGGGAAAATACCCCCTATATATATATATACGATCCCTCGGATTTAACTCGTTCCGCGAACGAGAGACCCTCCAGCGATTTACCGCCTATAACATTATACCCGCGACCATCGGCGTGCTTCATTCGCGTATATATATATAGGTACAATATACGAACATAAATAACATTAACATGTTATTAAAATAATATGCAAACGGGTGAAATCCGAATATTTCCTAATTACGTTTTGTCGCGATCCGCATAGTCATTCCGCGTCGAACAAAATCGCTGCGGGACTTCGCTAATTATTGTGACGATTATAATAGATATCGCCGTCGCATCATAAATGCATATTATATTATTATTATTTGATATATTTGATCGTAGTTATATATTATGATACGATACGATGACTAAAGCGTTCATTTTGAACGAATCTAACCTACCTGCGACAATGAAAACAACGCGCGTGGATGATAACGAACTCGGAAGTCGGTCGGCCATATTTGCCGAGCACATATTATTATTGCGTCCATTGTGCGAACCTCTCAAAGCGTGGTTTAATGTTGAGACTCTCCCCCCCAAATATTTATATAATATTATTTTGTGTTTGTATTATACGTGGGGCGCGAGTTACGCGTTTATCATCATGAGAATATTTGATTTCCCCCGAGAAGAAGGAAAAAACCGTTTCGCTTTTCGTCCCGCGACAAAAATATCATATTATGATTATGTATACATAGGTACTTAGATCTGTCGTAATGACAATGATATTATAAATTATAATATGTATTATCATCATCACCGTTTGTTTACACTCAACTGAAGCCGCGTAATATCCTATATATTATAATGATATAATATATTATGGACGAGCATAAGAGCGCGTTGTTATGATAGGCATATTAACGCAGTACATGCGATTCGTTCCACTAGATTAATCTTACTATATACTAACACTCACCTATATAATTAAATCGTATATTATAATATTTTGTTACTTTGAGCACACTATATAGTATATAATATGCGCGATTAACGCTCTGCATCAGCGTAAACAATATACGGAGCATACTTATTGTAAGGACGACGGTTAACTCCTATAACAATAATAATATAGTCTTGTGGCGTATCCATTTCGTGGGAAACGCATGTACCACGTACAGAATAATACCTATAATATTGTTCGGAGATAATTATTTTCGATGAGTAAAACTAATTAAACACCGACATAATGACGTTTGTATTTTATATATATCTGCACACGCACTATTTACGGGCATAG
>NC_042494.1:144382119-144426820 GCF_005508785.2 Acyrthosiphon pisum
AAAAAATATTTTGCGGATTTGCATTTCAGATTTTTAGAAAAAAATATTTTAAATTATTATTGCAATTGGATTTTTAGAAAAAAAATATATAATTAGATATATTTATAACGTCATTATATATTAGGTCTATATTTTATAGACCATCTCAATACATTAATTAGAAATCAAAATCAAAAAGATTAGAAAAAATATTTTAATTATTATTGCAATTGGATTTTAAGAAAAATATTTTAATTATTATTGCATTTCGATTTTTATTTTTAATAATTAAGTTTTGCGGAAAATATTTTAATTATTATTGCATTTCATAAGTTTTGCGAAAAATATTTTAATTATTATTGCATTTCAATTTTCTGATCTTTTTGCACATTGTTTTCTTTGTGATCTTTTATTGATATAATATGGACTGCGCCAGGAATGGTATATATATACTACTTACGGAGCATACTTATTGTAAGGACGACGGTTAACTCCTATAACAATAATAATATAGTCTTGTGGCGTATCCATTTCGTGGGAAACGCATGTACCACGTACAGAATAATACCTATAATATTGTTCGGAGATAATTATTTTCGATGAGTAAAACTAATTAAACACCGACATAATGACGTTTGTATTTTATATATATCTGCACACGCACTATTTACGGGCATAGTGGTACGTTCCGGGCGGAAAGGAGTAAAAACACTTCACTGACCGAAAAAAAAAACAAAAAAAAAAATACGAGACGACCGACACTGCAATATAATACACAATACATCGCACCGCCACGATCGACGTCTACGAAAAAACTGACAGTTTGTAAAAAATAAGAAACGTGTGTAAAAAACCGAGAACATAAAAAATAAAACGTTTTCGTTTGACATTATATTCATTTTCCCCACCCCCGACTCAAAATGAGAGTAAAAGTGTAAATATACCCTTTTCAATCCTGGCAAAAGGGGTAATGGTCAGTCGTCCAGCCGTCCGCAGCATGATGCGGTGATTTCGTTTACACGCAGAAGGACAAACGTTGACCTCGCCGCTCGCACCGTGTCCAGTGAAGGTCGAGGACGACGGTGCATTCCTGCAGGATACATCACATCCGTGTGTATATCGGCACCGATGATCGTCACTTCAATCACGTGTTCAAAAATTGATCACACGGAGTAAGTCTATACTATATTATTGTTCATATGCAAATCGAAATGACGGCCGTTTAAATGGTACCTACATGTTGGTGGTGGTTATGCAGGGAGAGAGAGGTTTAGGGAATTCACCATACAGCTAGGTAGCCAAACCTAGAGAGTGACAAAACTAATCTATGTCGGTTATTTTATATGTTGGACGCCCGATTGCAGTAATACAGTTTAAAATTTATTTGGATAGGTAGTTATAATAGGTATTTGCAGAGTTGTTAAAAACTTAATTGGTCGTAATTTAGTGTTGTTGAATTTTACCGATTTCAATTTAGTTGTATTATATTATCAAACACGTCGCTGGACGATAAAATATACTGGAACTAAACATAAAAACCGTTTAATGATGAATTAAATTTGAAAGTAAAAATCGTAAATTTAATTTTAAGCATATTTTTAACATAATTTTAAATGATGTAGCAAAAACAATAATTTATTAATCCCCATTTTTTTTTCGATGAAAAAATATACAGGTGTGTTATCGAGGCTCAATAAATACTTTTTGTGTAGCTTATATAGTGGGACATATAATATATTATTATGTTATAATAAATGATTGTCCCCTGACCACCTATTGGTCACCCAGGATACCCGCCTCTAATTATCAGTAGACAATCGTCTCAGCATCATACGTATATAATATGGACACTCAATAAGAATAAGTACTGCAGCTTGTCTACTTATTGAGATAAGAATAATTAACTAAACGGAAAAGAAGTAATACGAGTTATTATAATTATATATTGTGTAGAAATCCTGTATGACTTTATCTTTGTTGATTGTCATCTATTCGGATATCGTCCTAGTCCATGAACGACGTACACACAATAATAATAATATAACGTATTTTATAATCCGCTCTTATCGAATATTATGATAGCTGCAGTGTAGTTATATAGTTTTAAATCTTATCTTGGTTTTTTTTCTCTCTAAACTAGTTTCACTTGACGGAATGTTTAACTCCCATATACGCATCATTTGCATAATATGAGTTTCGTTTTTCGAATATAAACATGTAGGTGATAATAATATAATATAAATATACTGTCAGGTGGAACGCGAACGCGCATACGAGCTCGGAGATGCTGATAGGTAGGCGTGGAGCTGATGACCACACGCGGGCTGTCGGAATCGAATGTTTATATACTCCTCGATTGAAGAGCTGGAATTATTGGTCGAATGAACGAAATAATTACCGTCTCCGGTTTGTCCAGCTCCTATAACAATAATAATAATAATATATAATCTAACGACTAGCTGGTAATTCGGCGACGACGACGACGATGACAGAAATATCGTCATCATAAAAAAACAAAACAGATAACTCGTCTTACCTACGCCTGAAATCGGAAACATCGGGAGAAACTGTGCAGCGGTGTTTAGATTTATTTGGTTTAGGTATGTATATGACGTTACGCCTATAGATTTTCCAGTAGGTAACCACCGATAATTTATTCACCGGAGGTTAACACTATATACGCGTGCACAGCATTTCGGTGGCGTGGGTTTTTCGTATGACATTGTACCCGCTTAATTAACAAAGCTATCGAGTCGCATATAAATGACGAGTTATGTGATTAGTGCCCATATAAATAACATAGGTAAGACGAAACGGCGTTTTTAACGTTTAACAGTTTTTCTTAAACGTTACCTACAATGATTTAATTAACTTCGAACAATAAATTACAATATTCACGGTATCTGGTATACGCACATAAATTTAAAAGCGTGCGTTTGTTTTGACCGGAAAAAAACTGCTTTCACATCTAGGAAAAATTCCCTGTCATATAATATTATCGACGACATTTTACCCCCATGGTTCCATATTATCATTATAATATGGTTCGCTTTTGTACTCTAGCACAATCATAATATTTAATTAATAAGTATAGTTTTAATATACTTAATATAAGTATCTCTTATGAGTTATGACAGTAATAATAACACTCCCCATATTTTGATATCGCATAAGCTATATGAAAACACCTAAGCAAAACTATACGGAAAATACTATACAGACCTAATTAATAATTTTAACTATATATGTAATATTATATGCAATGTCTCATATTATGTGTAATTAGATATTTTTTTTTTTTGAATTATCATTTCTACAGAAATATCATTGATTTTTTGTTTTATCTCGAAACGATTACGACTCTAAAGCACACATAATATTCTAATATTATTAAAATATCGGCATAATATTTCCAAACATTATTTCTGTAATCATATTATATTAATATAATGTACTTATAATATTCTTAATTTATTATTATTATAAGAATGCTATTGAGTAAATTTTACAATAATTATGTAACATTACAATACATAGGTACATTATATAAATATATAATATTAAATAATTAAAATGTATCTATGATATGGTACGTTTTATTTCGTTTATTAAAAGTAGGAAAAATTATATTTTAATTATATTAATAAAAATTTTGTCTATTGCATGGGTACAAACAAAAATATGAATAATTTATTATAATATTTTTAAAACTGTTTATTAATTATTACTTATTATTATTCTAATATATTATATTAATATTACCTATATACATGTATTATGAACGATTATTACGATTATTATAATTAGGTACCTATTATAATTAATATAATTATATACCTACCTATGGTTTTCATTTCAATATCATAGTTTATAAAATATTTTTATTTATTTAATCCATTAGGTATCAATAATATAATCTATACCTAAAATATTTTTATACCAATAATATTTATTTTTACTTGGCTAGTTATGTACGGAAATATTAATGAACTGTATCACTTAGTGGCTAAGGGGTCGTACCTACTTGTCGATAATTTTTATTTTGTTCTATAGAGCTCTATATAATATATTATCATTATCATAATATTAAAATATTAAAAAAAAAAATAATAATAAATATTGATTTAAATCGTATTATCGTAGTTATTTGTTTCATATAAACAAAGGTCATATTATAGTAGGTACGGCGATTGCTTCTAACGTAGAACCTCCTCCTTCGAAATTGACCTACATATTTATATTTTTTGCAACCTCTACTACAATTTACAAATACCTTAATAATTGATACTTCTAATAATTAATCAATTATAATTTTATATATACAGTGTAAAATTTTAATTTTTAATAAATATAAGTCATTTGTTTAATAATGGTTAAAATATGATATTTTTGAATTTTTTCATCATGAAAAATGTGCGATTATTGTTACAATAATTGTATTTTATTGTTATGTATTACGAAATTAATGTTGAGTAAGAATTATTTTTATTATCTCATTACGACGATGAAACCCCGTTGGCCAACAATTAACGCGATTAAGATATTTTCATAACCTTTGATTCGATACGCGTCGATCGTCGTCGCTCGTCCGTCCCATTCGCCCCGCCTAATGATGACCGTCGCACTTACATTAATTATGTCTGTCAGTTTCATCTCGGGCGATCGGTCGTGAAACCTGTTTATGTTGTCTCCTAAACACTAAGTATAAGTGGCTCCCACCAGTTCGGTATATCTACGCCTTGTATAGCACTCTTGAGTTCAGACCGAATAACACCTATGTGCTGGCAGGTACATATATGGCACATATATCCAGCCGTTGCTTATCGATTTTGTCAGATACTAAATAGTAAATTTGAATCTAATGTCAAATCATAACTTATACATTGTAGTCTTTTTCGAAAAATATAGGTACGTTGTAACTTGTAATACGTCAAACTTTTGAACGATCTAATTGATCAGTTTAACCCACCAAATGACATTGATATAGTTTGTTATTGATAAATCGTTATAACACATAATAATATTAGATATTATATCAAAGTTGTGGACCCCTGCGCTGGCATATCATTATTCCATCCTCTATCATTCAAGTCCAACAACTTTGTATTCCAGTGATTATTAATGTCGATCGTTCTGATTTTTTTAATTAAAGTTTTTTACCCGAGACTTTACACGTCATGACTCTAAGACAGCAAATTATTAATGCTGATGAATAAACCGATATGTGTTTTAAATATATTCTAACCTTTTCTGCAATTGGCCGCCCGTGGCTTTTATACTCTAGCCAGGTGACTGTCCAGAAAAAAGAGATCACTTTGCAAATTGCGATGGATAACCAAAACACTGCCCAGTGTAAATTACCCTATAGTTCTCAACCCGTCTAAAAGAAAATCGACTGTCATTATGGTATATATAAATTATAACCAACTTAAAAAGGTTATGAACTAAAAACAAAAAACTCTAACCGATATAAATATTTTTTTTAATTTAATAAGTTAAAAGTAAGTAATAACTAAAAAAGAAAATTTACAATCTGTATATAAAAAAAAAAACAATGCATTGTACCTAAATCAGTTTGTGGGAATTACAATAGCTCGATGACGTGATGAAAAGAGCCCGGGCGTCCAATGACACTATATATTTCATCGCCAAGATGATAAATATATATAGAATTATATTACTGGCTGTTGAAATATGAAAACATTTTTTTTTTTTTCATAGTGTCTATAATAATTACAGTCGGAACAGTCAATGGCCAGGATAATAAAATGGTCCAGTTAATAATAAATCCTTGACGACGCGTGACAAATGTTAAAGGTTTATTATATCGTTCTGTATACACAAGTATAGAATTAATAAATTTATACAAAATTATTATATTATATACGTCCTCCGATAATTGTTCAGTTAGGTGCGTACAGGTGTCAAAACATTTTGTTTGTATATTATTTTTAAGCCTATAATATATAGAGTTATATTGTCGTCATTAATAGTTATGCGGTTATATATTTTCTTACAGTTCGTTATAATAATATAATAGAAACATCGTATCATCTTGAATAATTAATAACAGTACCTAATAAGTAACGAGTGACTTAATACCTAATGTCATACGTTTTTGTTTTCACAACGTTCGTACACGGAAAGCGCGAGAACGATACGAAGCAATAATAATATATTTGATATACCTTTAAGTTTGAGTGTATTATTATTATGTATGACGTATGCACTTAAAAAGACTTAAAAATCGGTCGCTATTCGCTGCACCCGCTGGTCATGGCGGATACCTACCAAAATTGACCCTCTGCAAAATATACGCGCTGCGTGTATATATATAAAATGTCTGCTGGTATATACCTACGACTTACGGTTTGTTATCGAGAAGAGACGTCACGCGTGTGGTCACAGAACTGTTCATAATATTTACTACTACAAAATCATTTATATTATATATATAGTATAGCAACTTTATATACGTCTATATAAACCTATAATACTTATGCTATATTATATTATAATAATAATATAATAGGTAATATAATATACGTTATACGTCATTATTATATATGTTATATTACGCTCGCCGTATAATAGTGCGATATATAAATACGTCGTAAAGAAAAATCGAAAATACCATATAAAAACGCGCACAAAACATTATACTATATTATTTATATGCGGAATATACCTCCATAATATATAATAATATAGTCTATAGATAGGAGGCGCATTCTTTCACCAGCGCAGAGTATATGCGGTCGAAACCGTTAACCGCGCGGTCGACCATCGCGTAAAAATAACGCATCGCTGCAATGTATTATTGTATCGTCGTTTTATACGACTATATGATGTATATATATATATATATATATATATAGGTACTGTATGTATATAATATGCGTTATGTCCGTTTATACGATCATAAACTTCCGCGACGCCGCAAAGTCTGCTGCAGCGTGTCCCGCGACGTACGGCGCATATATGCACCATCGTATAACAATAAAGGTGATAATAAAATAATAATACCACATATGCGTACATTGTACGACTATATAATATAATATTATAAGGAGGACCTCCGTTACTATTGTATAGGTTAGGTATACCTATCATAATATTACGCATTGTTATTCCTCGCGCGCCGCCAATTTTTTTCCCGCGGACGAGTGCGACAGACATCCGCTCGGCTCGGTGACTTATGTATAAATGTATAATAATATTAAATATACAACCGATCATCGAACTACCAAATTTTCCCTATATCAATAATCGTCGTAAGTATATTATATAATATAGACGTGTACCTACCTATATTTATCGGTAATAACTATACTTCGGTGCGGGGTAACAGCTCGATATCAAAGTGACATTTTTTTTTATACCCAGCCACGAAAAGTCTGGAGACCACCCTCGGCAGGTGTCATTTTGAAGCGTAAAAAACCTTTTAAGAATATTTAGATGAAAATTACGACCGCTGCCGCCGTTATCGAGTCGTATGGGAACGACGTTGTTTATTTCCGTCGAATTTTCGCGCGTAATATTACTGCCATCGTAGCTTCTGCATCAAACGACGTTAATAAACGTTTATTTTTCTGTTTTCAACTGCGCTGCACATATTAAATTATTTTACACCGAAACAACGTTCATAATATTATTATGTGAGCGACGACGAGGACGACGACATGTGTTGTACCGCTTTTTAATGATTTATTTTCGCCGCGTCATACCGCACTAGCTCTCTGCAGCGTATTTTTTTTTTTCATTATAACTGCCAACCATTTCGGTTAGGTTTCGTGCGCATCACGAGGCGGTAAAATATTCGACTTGCGCATGTGTGTGTGTGGTTATTAATACATATTATACTCATTAACGATAAAATATATGTGGTCCATATTACAAGTATATAATACGAGAGTCGTTGCCACCGCGGTTGATGCGTTGTTCAAAAAGTCTCATTTCTTCAATAGAACCGTATATACATATTTTATTAAATTAATGTAGTAACGTACACGCGTAAATCATCACGACTACTCGCGCAGTCGTCGTCCCAATTACCGTTTGTGCCAATTAAAAAGAAAACATTTCAAAACCCCTAAAAATCGAACGCTCGACGACTGCACAGATGTATATAGCAGACCAACCGCGCGTAATGCGAAATATCGTTTTAAAAGCCAGCCGAACAGACACCGCCTCGCCGCCAAGTAATACACTCAATATTAGTATATAATATGCGTAAGCAGTAGTTCGCTACAGTTATAGTATAGTCGCGGTGCTTATTATATTGTATAATATTATTGTAATATTATTATAAACCGACGATCCGGTGCCGTGCCGCAAGGGATTAACTATTAATAATTATAATTTTTTATATTATTAAACGCCCGGATAGGTAGTTACAATTTATACTGCAGCACGTGACACGTCATAAAATATAAACGATATGTGTGTGCCCTCGTCAGTGAGTCGGTGCTAAATATAATAATGGTAATAACAATAATGGGTATGCAGTGCTTGCGTGCGGCGACGGAATTCCGTCCAAAAAGCGAGCCCGAGAAATGAGCCGCCAAATATATTATATTCACCGCCGCGCGTTAGAACGACAATAATATTATTATTATAATAATAATGGTATATACGAGTGTTTTTGTGTACAGTCATTGTATGCTATATTATGTCTACACGCTACATAATGCCATACAGCGTGACGGTCTGTTGTCGTGCTGGCGAGACGACGAATATTATAATCAATATAATATAATATATAGACTGAGTGTGAAAACGCGACAAAAAGCGCAAAAGCGGCATAGCGCATCAGCAGTGCAAAGGGATGACTGAGGAGAAGCTGGAGATTATAATATTCGAATTTCGTGTCAAAAGTCAAACCCGTTCGTTTTTTCGCCCACAGATAATATTACGTCCTGCATATAGAAAATATTATTGTGTGTTTGTGTATCGATTAAAACTTTTTTTTTCGGCGTTAGTTCCTTATACATCCGTTTATCAACGTAAATAAAACGACCAATATAGTTAGGTATATTAATATATCAATAAATATGACCTAGTATCACTGTGGGCTTAGAAACGTTCAAGTAATAGTTCTTCAGGTATATAACTGCTGCAAGTATATTATTACTACTATATCTAGTATATTATATATAGACAAACGCTATTACACTTACATGAACGGTTTGAGCCGATTACAAACAGTTCAAACGATCGTGACTTACTTATATAATTGTAATATATAGTGTTAGTTATATATAATATACAAATTCAAAAAAATAAAAACATTTTTCGGGTAAACAATATTTCGTTTTACTGTACGAGTGAGTAACTATTTTTATTAAATTGGCCGCCAGTAGTATGAAAACACGAAATACAGCAATCTAATAATATTTACATACTTCAATGACTAATCAATATTCTCACGTATAAGGGTGTAACTTTTTAAACTTGAAAACCTAATATTTGCCTTTGAAGAGATCGGCTCAAAATTAAAAAGTGCTGAGTTAAGAATAATATCTATATAATATCTACGAATCTATGGATACATGATCTATAATCATGGTTAGAAAAAGAATTAATGGAAATTTGCGGAATACTTGTTTGTTTATGTTTTTGTGCCTTTGAAACGTATTCTAGTGAACGTTTGTCGATCGGGAAATGTCCGAAATCAGGAGGGACCAAAAACCGCCGTAAAATAAACTCTTTTATCACCTCTAAAAGATACATGAAACGTAGCGTAGCTTTGAGCAGATAGGTACCCGCCTGTCTATTATTTAATTGAAATATTTGAAAATCATAAGACAGAAGTAATGCCTAGCGTTTTAATTTGTAATTAAATCGGCCCGGAGTGAGTAACTATTTCGTCGACCGATAGATGCCGCAGCCATATAGGAAATCGGTGGACGTGGGAAAAAAATAAAAAAGAATGATATTCCTTCGACGAACGAGGAAAGGATGAGTGAGAGAGAGCGACAGGGACCGAATGAGAGAGGAGAGAATGAAAGGAATATAATAATATTGTACGGTCCTGACGAACGGAGAGAAAAAATACAGTTCTGGACCGACCGGAACGCTATCTGGACTCAGGTTCTTGACGCGTCGTTCAGCGCATTCAGTGTGCGTCGGTAGAGGACGCCACTTGTTCATTGGTGACGAAACGCGTATTATAGTCATCGCGGCAGGATAAGGGTTGATTCGGCCGAAGGGTGGTATTTTCACTATGTGGTAGACGGTGTTGTTTAGCCCACCCATAAACAGTGTATTTGGACACTTTAATATTATGTTTTAGCGGGTTTCTTACGGGTTAGGCAATAGGCATACTGTTTAAGCAGTCGCTATTCGTCATTTTTTTTTTTTTTTTTGAGACAGTAATGACTGAAATTAAGTGTTATTTACAGCTATACATCAGTTATATAGCTTGTAAATAAAACGCAATTTTTATTTAAGAAAAAAATTTTAATTTTAATCAGTCCATCGAGAAAATTACTAAGCGAAACGCAATAAACTAAAGTGTTGATAGGTAGGAATATAAAGTCAAGGCTGGGCAAGTTAATGATTTTTTTTAACTCAGTTGTTAAGTTAATATGCACCAATAACAAAAAGTTAAAAGTTAATTTAACTATAGGTTAACTCAGTTAAGTTAAAAGTTAATACACACTTTTTTTTAACTTTTTATTAAGTTAAAAAAAGTTAATTTGTTTATACAACGCTGGCGTACTTAATTTTTTTCCAACCCAAAACTAAATTATAGACTATAGTGTTTATATTTTATACAGTGTTTCCATATTAGTTAAATTAGAATTATATACATTTTTTACTTTAAACAATTCACGGTAAATATTTTTTGACATGAAAACGAAATATACTGAAGTAGTGAAATATGATAAAATTAAAAACAAAATAAATTAACTTAACTTACCTACTTCTTGAAATGAAAATTTAACTCGTTAATTTCACGTTAATTAAAAAAGAAATTTAGTAACTTAACTTTAATTTTTTAACTCGTTAATGCCCAGCCTTGTATAAAGTAACCTATATTTTACGTTAAAGCATAATATTCAACTTATTTCACTAAAATCACAAAGCCACGAGTGTTTAGTTTGCTTTATATTATAAAGTATAAACCTACTGAGATAAATAAAAAAATCTCATGTTTGGGCACCAAATATTATTTGAAATGAGAAATTCATTTCGTATAATATACAAAACCTCTATTGCAAGTTGTTTGTAAATACGTGCATGTTACAATTTAAATATAAGAATATATACGCGTAGAAGTTACATATTTTCAGATCTAATGTTATTATTGTTTTTTTTTTACTATTAAGGGCGATTGGGAAAAATATTTGTCGACACAACAAGATAGGTACTTTATACAGAGTGATTCACTAAGCACGCTTTATTGAGTTTATCACAATTTTTCATTTAATAAAAAATTTATTCAAATTCATCTTTATAGCATTTTAAAATACATATACGTATACGATATACCTACTTAAATACCGTATATTTACAAATTTTTGAGAATTTTTCCTACTACTTAATTAAGGATAGTGTCCTGTAAGCGAAACTTACAAGCTTCTGTTTTTAAAATGAGAACACCACTGTTATACTGTAAATTTTTTAGTGGATCATTATTTATAAAATGAAGATGTATTAAGTTACATAATTAAGACTTAAAACTAGTTATTTTTAATCATTAAAGTTTTTGTATATTATACTGTGGTTAAAAGTCCTTAAAAATGGTTTTACAAAATTATAAAATATATTTAATATTATATATTTATAATTCTATATTGATTATTATCATACTTGGACCATTTTTACAAATTAATAATTATAATCATTGATAGATTGTATTAATTACTGACATTTACAATTCACCATATATCCACCATCTTCTAAATCCATATTGTCCTTAGTAGTTTAGTACACAAAGTTAAAAACTCAAAAACTTCTCGTTAAAATTTCGATTTAGATATGTCAACGTTTTAATAAAAATTACCTGCTAAATTACTTTCAGTGGAAAAAGACGGATTTTATTTGGAAAACAGAAGTTAGTAGATATAATCCTAAGATTTTAAAATATTTAGGTCTATACCTATATTATATTATTCAAAAATCTCAAAATGCAGATTTTGAATAACTGCGTGTTATTGATGAAAAAAAAAGAAGGGCTGATCATGTTTGAAGGTGACTCAACCTGCATATTATTATATAGTATATATTTTTTCAAATTTCGTTTGTAGGTGAGTTAGTCAAGATTTTGTAATCCATATCTTCGATTCCTGTGCTGTACAAGCTATGCGTGGCACAGCAATATAAAATATATTATATCAAATACCAATCATAATATTATTATACATGTACAAAATAATATTCATATTATAACATGAGTTTCGATAGATAACATCATATATTTAGTAAAACAAATTTAAGTTTAATTTTATTATTATAATAATATATTATGATGAGCGCAAATTCCGCTATGTACATTTGACTTAGGTAGGTACATCATAATACATTTTCAAGAAAATCAATTGTTAATTAATTTTCAGTAAAAAGGGAGGGGGTTTCTCGTTTGAAAAATATAAGTTTGTGCTTTCATGACACTCCTTAAGTTATACAAAAATATCAAAAATTTCAAAATATTGTTTTTGTGAGTACTTATCCTTGTACTTAACATTTAAAAATCAGAATTTGTATTGGTAAACGTGTACTATTTAAGGAAACAATGGGTGCGAGTGTGCTTAAAAAATCACCTTGTACCGTATGATATCATATAATATTATGTGATATTATATACACTAGATTGAAATCTCGACGGGATGTACGACGTCACCGGGTGGCTGTTCGAAGAAAAGGAAACGTCCGGAGTAAATCAATATGGG
Organism: Acyrthosiphon pisum; assembly: GCF_005508785.2. Lineage (NCBI taxonomy): Eukaryota > Metazoa > Arthropoda > Insecta > Hemiptera > Aphididae > Acyrthosiphon > Acyrthosiphon pisum. The sequence continues at coordinate 144,394,995 of NC_042494.1, forward strand.
CACCCCGTCACTGGGCGGGAGTTTATATTATACAATATACGAATCGGCTCGTGCACTGCAGCTAAACGCGATTCGCCTCTCCGAAAAAGAAGAAAATCGCCGCACGGCACACGTATAATATAATATTATATTATTATATAGTAAGTCGTCTGATGTTGACCTTTTCGTGTACACACGCGGTCATAGTAATATGGTTTTAAGTTTGCTTATTCCCGGTTGCACCACCATACGTTTATACTACATACATGTACTGTTCGCCACGCACAATATAATATTATAATATTATAATACATCGAGTTTATATTATTATTATTATTATTATTATTATTACTATTATTATGTATAATATGATGTGTATTATACACGCGTGGCGTTTTTTCTCTTTTCCGATTATTATGACGAGCACACGCACAAACTGCACATGATATCATAATACCTATATTATTATAATATATGGGTTACGGCCAACCCTGCAACTTTGTTGCAATATTATATAGGTAATATTAATAATGATAATAGTAATATATTTTTATACCATCAAACAAATACTAAATAGTCATTATACCTATACTATTGTAGGTACACTATAATAAGATTTAACAAAATTTAAAAATAAGTGATGGATCTCCTCAAAAGCTTCCTCATCGCTATTATTATACGCTGAAGCTTTAACATGCAGCATCGGTAAGGTATCGGGCCATCTATTTTTAGGATTTCTAACGTTTGATTACAGCTACAGCGACTTACCTACTCTACGGTTGAATAATTCGATTCAATTATATTCTCTCACATTTATTTGCATACATGACACATCATTATCAATTAATCATATAAAAATAAAATTACGTCCTGCAATGGTCCAAACACTTGGCTCATATTTTGAACAGCCCATATACATTGTATCGGTAGCTCACCAGTCCAATTCCGGCCTGGTAAAATGTTATGTCGATACATTAATATATTATACCATATATTGTACGGTGTGACTGTTATTCGTTTCGGGCATGGTATTAAGTGATACTCGTTAGGCGCATTACAAAGAACCCCACAGCAGAGCTGCAGCGATAGCTACACATACTTTAATGTTAAAATTTCAATCGAAGTAGTATTTTTAACATATTTTTTAATGCACCGTGCGTTATCGGAGCAATATTATTTAAAACTCTGCAGAACGACCGTCATATTATAATAGAATGTGGACATATTATTCGAATTCTCTCTCTCTATATATATAGGTAGGTAGGTTTCGTATGTTCTTAAAATAATATAAACGGATACACTTTTAAAAAAAACTCTTGCAAGATATAAATGTATTATTATTTCCTAGAAAATTCCAAACCAATGGTTTGAAAAAAAAATATATTGGCACTCTTGACTCTGCGCAATACCTATCAATTATATTAGTGTCTGCAGCGTATATATACGGAGACAAGCGAATGTTATTCACATGTGCGCACTTTTCTACGACTGAATTACTTTCGTCTAAATTTGAAGTCCTCGCGTGCTTTTATGTACTTCCTTTTATATATTTGATCAATATTAAATTTCTATAAGAAAAAAATATATACGTGTAGGTAGTTATTCGTCTCGACGTGAGGTACCTATCTACCTATAGATAAATAAAATAAGATAGTTATGGCAGTTTGGAAAATATACATTTTTCTTATACTTTCGATTGCCAGGAGAATAAAGAAAACCTGTAACTACAGAACAAAAAATGAATATATTATGTAGGGACATACTTGTCTTAAAAAATATATTGAGATACAACAATTTTTAATTTTTTAAATATTTTTATACTACGTTTGTATTTTCATAAATTCAATTTTTCGGCGTTTTAAATATTGAATTTTAACATATTTAAAAATCAGTGGTGATATACTTTTCTCATAAAGTTATTAATAATACATTTAGTACTTGATTCATTTGTAAATGTGAAAAAGTATTGGAAAAACGTAATTAATTAGATCCAAATATAAAAGATCCTAGTATTAATTGAATTGTCATTTGTGTGAAGAAGTAGCTATATAATATAATAATAATAATAGGTATATATTAAATAACACTATAACAGATATACATATACAAAAATAACCTTTCAATAACATTTTGATACTCGAGATTAAAAGTGGGTCGACTGGTTTGGTTGTTTTTAGCATTTTCACAGAACTATTAGGAAACCTCAGAAAACGGAAAATAATAATACCTCTTACTACTCATATTTTTTGTGAAAAAATGTTTATTTATTTTTATAAATATGTTATGACTTATGATGAATAACGATTTAAAATATAAATTACATTCCTGCCAATGTCAGACCTTGTATTTTTTTGTTTGTCTAATTTATGTGTTTATGAACTCTCTGGTTAGTATTATAGTAGTTATGTTATAATATGGTTCTCTCGTAAAGTATAACACATCATTCTGCTTTGTAACGGAGAACTCTGTTTATACTTTAATAATGAACTCAAAGCTTTTTCGCTTCTGAGTGGGCTCGTAAATTCTAACGAATGTCAAAATGCAAAAACATTGAAGGCGTTTTGGTCATTTTGTTTATGGGCTTTTTCAGCTGCGCCAACCCATGGCGAAGTCATGACGTACTTTCATACATTAATGAACAACGTAACCATCTCATCTTGATGTTTTCCCAACTAAAAGTTTTTCTTTTAAGACTTTTTCAAATTTCAATCATAAAATATGTATTCGTTAGATAATAATTCAAGTTTTTCAACTTGTAAGTAATGATTAAATACATTATGAAAATGTATAAAAATATTTTTGCTAATAAGATAAAAATATAATTTTGACAAGAATGTAATAAATAATAATTATAACAATTATTTAAATAATTATTTGAAGAAAAAACGATTTTTCTAAACAGAATGATTAAAGTATATAAAATGTAATTTTAATTTTAGACAATGGAAAATCGAAGTGCAAGGACGGGTTGCAAATAATAAAATATATATTATTTTTTCTATGATATTAATTATTGTTTTTTTAAAATAGTTTAAATTGTTAGACCCAATTCAAAATGATTGTTATTATAAAATTCCGTTATAACTGTATTTCCCTTAACAATTATTATTGTTTGGTCTTGTTGTGCGGCCCATACAGCAATTATTTCTTAAAATACATACATGTTACATCATATTGTAATAAATTTGTTAACAAAAAGCGCTCGTCCACATTTCTTGTGGAAAAATCTGCACTTGTGCAACGCGAACAAAGCTAATCGATGACTTGTAAATATAATTTCGTCATAGAACCACGACGATAAATAAAAACAATATCGGTTAATAACTCCAGCAGCGTATAATAATATATTGCTACTATGCGGATCGACTATACTTTCGAGCACTTATATTAATGCAATTATTATTATTACTACACGACAATAATAAAACGAACCGACGCTGCATCAGTAGTATATAATATAACGGAGTATACTTTTACATCTATATAGATATAGCTGATGATGGCGAATTGTTTTGGATAAAATTTTGTGAAAGTTTTACGACCCTTTTAATTTTTTCGTAGAAAAAGAGCACCATTCGCGTGCTAATGCGATCGTCACTCTCGTCTCGAAAACCCTCCCCGCGCAGATAAATATCTATATATATGTCCGTATATTGTTCATATTATAGTGCTTCGACTGCAGAAGCTCAGCCAGCACTCCGTCTCCGCGCGTCGTACTATGTAATATATATAATAAATAAGTCTTATATCCGAGCGCGTGTTATAATAAATATAAAATCGACCGGATGTCTTGTATGTGCACTTTCCGAAAATCCAAAATTATAGTAAGAGAGAGAAAGAGAGAGAGCGAGAGAGAAATTACCCGCGCACTAACATGACGCGCAGAGAGCCGAGAGACTATACAGAAATCTTAATCCGCGCAAACGGGGACCAGAAATAGTGATTTTACTACCACCGAGTCTCGAATCCGCGCACTTCTCCCCGTGTGTGTGTTCGAATTTCATCCATAAACTACATGTACAGAAAATACACACACGGGTGTGTGTGTGTGTGTGTGTGTGTGTGTGTGTGTGAGCCCTGATCCGTATATATATGGTACACACAGTCCTGTATAGTTTAGCGGCATAAAAATATTATACGATCGCCCGTATATAATATACTCTTCGTGCCCGGTATGTGTTTTTATTTCAGAAATGATGCGCGCGCGAGTAGACTAAATTGCTGCCGATCCGCCCGCAAAAGCAGTATATAGACATAGAAGGTATACATCAAGTGCGTACATTTATATTCGTATTAAACGGTATAACTATGTCTACGTGCGTGTACTTTTATATAGGTACGTATATATTATTTTCCAAAGGATCGTTTCCCCTCCGAACGACATAATGGTCATCGAAAAAAAATAACGAGATTAGTTCATTAGCTAAATAGCACGAGAACGCGATAGGATATATTATATATATATAGACAGAGAGATATAGACTTACCGTGCAGTAAAAAAAAATACACTGCAGCAAAGTGCCAGATAAAGCGAATATATATAAAAAAAAATACATATGATACATTGATATATATATACGTAAGCTTAGAGAAAATTCGGACTTTGGGTGAAAGATCGTAAAAGCACGGTGAATCCCTAACCCCGCAGCAGCGCTGGTGGAGGCGTCGAAAACAAGCGAGTTTGAATTATAAATATTATTATAGGTAGGTACTCGTCCGATTTAGATATTTATACGAATAATTTTAATATTCAAGGCAAAAGAAAAACATTAAACACAACACTGATCCATGAACCCTCGGCCTCCTCCATCCATTTTTTATCTTTATGAGAAAGCGATTTGGCAGGTTAAATTAGTTAATAATATTTAAGAAACCCCAAACAGCTCCCGCATATCGGGGGCCTTCTTTAAGAGATGGGTACTATTAAAATCTAAATTTTCGATACAATATAATATAATATATTCCCGTAAGAAATTGAATGGATATAAAATATTTCATAAGATCCGAATTTTGAGTAGCCAGTGTCCACGACTGCAGGGCTACCGTCTATAGTTGTACACTTCTATTCATAGGTCAATGAGATCCAGCTGGCTCGGCTCGAAAATTTTGTGACAACCCTGCATATTGTTATAAATACTTATAACGCGCGCGTTGTACTCGAGTAATGTTTATATATTATTATTATATTCGTAAAAATAATTTTGTTCATAATAATAGATCGAAACGTTTTCCCATGAACGAGCTTGGCATCAGTGTTTCTCACGGACGTCTTAATAATACCTATTGATGAGGCATTTCACACGGCGGCGCCCGAGCGTCATATTAACGATGACACCGAGTCCGTTGATTGGATCGTTTATATCACGCGAAATATAAATTCGTTTAGGAAATGTACAATATTATACCATTGATTGTACATAGGTACCTAGGTAATATCATCGCATCATCATCATCATACGGTGGCAAGACGCATGGAAGTCGAGTGTTTGTCTTTCACGACATATAATAATAATAATATTATATTATATTATAAAACAACAACGAAATTCGGCTCGCACTTGGTTTTTTTTTTAAATATGTGTACATAATATGTAAATGCATGCGATGAATCATAGGTACGATATAACACTGTGCTTGCGTAAAATAATAATATTGTACACACCGCTGTTCACCTTCGTCGTAAAACGAGCGTATGAACGGATTTATGTCGCGACCATATTATAACGAGCGAAATCCGACGGATCACACGCGAGAGGACAGAGACCATTATTATATTATTATTATTATTATTATTATTATTATTATTGTAATGTCGTCCGATGCGTTCATATATTATATTATTATACACCGCGTTATCGCGAGAAACATCTCTGTATCATGTGTATAATAATATAATATAGGTACGACGAACACGTGGGAAACCGATGGCGGCGACGGCGGCATTGATTAGTGTCGTTCCGATCGGACACACTTGTACACGACACATAATATATACATATACAGGCCATAGTTTTATGTAAATAGACGGCGAGAGATGACTATATTATTCTTATAACGAGTGTAATACATATGTATATTATTATAAGAATACCTATTAGATAAATAAATACCGAGATAGTCGGTTGGGTCACGAAAACCTGCACAAACGCCCAAGTAGGAATAGATAACTTCTATATTATTATAATAGGGTTTTACGCGTTGAGGAGGAGAGAGAGGTGGGTAAACTCGAGTTAAATGTCTTAACTAAATTCTAAAAAAGAAGTTCTATCGTCAATAATGGATGGATATTCTTTACGTAAGACTAAATAACTATATTCATATTCAATAGGTACCTACATCTGCGACTTTCGCTTATTGTAAACATTTAGCTTGGGTATAGATTTTGAAGAATACTTTTAATGAACAAAATATGCTAACACGACACTAACATAAGAGCCCACATTTTCAATAACAGAATAAAATATAATTACTGTAAATTAAATGTATTATTTAGTAATACTTCGCTATAACTTATAATAAACAATATTAATGTATACATACGATTATATTATGTACAATGACACTATATTATAATAGGAGAGTAATCAAAATTACTTCTGAAAGTAATAATTGCAAATATTTGAACATGTTAAAAATAGGACATAATTTACGTAGGCTGTAGGTATTATACGTCATAAAGTTTTTGTAAGCATTCCACAAAAAACAAAAATCGAGATGATGGTAACACCCCGCAATGCCTCCCCACCCCAATACACACTATTTTAACGATAAACATCAATATATTATACGCGCGTTTAGATATTATATACGTACCCAAATATTTTTATACATATCATGTACCAAGCTTACAAGTTACAATGTTGCGTGCGTCCAGTGGCGAATAATATTATTCATTTGCACGCCGACAGCATGTCACGATGATATTACATAGAATATGAGCCCAGGAAACGCTTACTTTTCCAGCGTTTTGTCATTGTATCATCGTATAATGCGTACAGAGTGGCCAAAACGATTTCCTATTTTCCCAATGAGAAAACGCTGGAAAACTAACAGCTCCCCCGGAAAATTGGAAATCGTTATGGCCACTTTGTACACACTATACGATAATACCACGACATTATACCACTCACAAGTAGGTATGCGTTGCAATTATTTAAGAGCACACGCGTATCGTCACGTACATCGAAATCGGCCCCGGACAGTCCGAAATACGGTTGTCATAGTGGCACACGCACTGCAGCGAGGTAACGACACCTGGGCGATACGAACGTCAGAAAATATTTTGAAATATTTTAATAATACGCGGGTTTTGGGTAAACTGGATAATGTATGATAATAATAATAACAATAATATATTATATCGCCGCCTCCAGTCTTTTTATTATCTACAACGCAGCCCAATTCTTCCCATCGACCAGCGCCCATTAAAACTCGGTCACTATAATAGGTACCTGGTATAGTATATACCTACGTAATATGCTGCTACAGTAATTGTCGGGGGACGGTCATACCTGTATATCGTTGTGGCGACGACGACGATAATACACTTTGTACGTTATATTTATAGGGCACATTATTATCCGAACAGACGGTCCTGCAAAGTGTATAATATCATTGCGGCCATACAGGCACGACTACGTTATAATATCTATCGTTATTTCGTACAAATTACTTCCACGCGCTACCGAGTGGTGCACGCACGGCGGACTCGGGAAGGGGTTAATTTATATTATAGAGTCGTTCAGATATATGCGTATATAATATACGATATGTGGCTTATATACATTGTGTGTATATATAATAAAGTATATACAGTTTTTATGGCGTCTCCGCATAATAATATACTCGTATATTGTATACATATATTGACGCGGCTATACAATACGCGACCGTCTGCGAAGACGATTTTTTCCCTCAAATATCCGTTCCGGAATTCCTATATGTATAATATGATATAATATATCATTATGCCTGTAGTAGTATATCCCGGCAAAAAAATCGTCGAATAATACGAAATGTCCGTCACAAAAAATAGAAATAAACGAGAGGATCGGCAATACTCGGCATGTGCAGTGCGTGCTTGTTATTCCTTTTTTTCTTGCTGCAGGTTCTCGGCAGTTCGGCCGTCGCACGCACACCGAAACGAAGAAAAAAAGGGATGTATAGACGACGAATACACACACATATATGTATATGAACATTATGTCGCGCGTATAGGAGTGTTTTTTTTTCGGTCTCCCGCCCACCCTACGCCACTGTGTTCGTCGGCCATTTCGGGGATTCGTCTCGCGTATTGTTTGATGCACGCACACACACTCACTATTACTTGTGTGTGTGTGTGTGTGTGTGTGTGTGAGAGTTAGGCATGTCGTTCCCGAGACCGGTACACCGGCTGCGTCTGGCCGGGCGTTTTAGTCGTTTTTTTTCGAGCCGTGGTATTGAAAATCCGCTAAAGGCCGACGTTTCGTTGTGTTCAGTATATAATATTGTAAGGAGAAAGAAAGCAAAAACTAAAATACCGAAAAAAAAAATATGGTTCCTTGGTCAGCGTATTATAATTTTACTTTTATTTGAGACGATCCGAATGCTCGACTGCATTATACATAATATTATACATTATGTGATGCGACAAGTAAGCGTACAATGTTATATTATATTATATTATGTACCTATTATACCTCTATTGTACAACATTATGTTATATTGTTATTCACGTATGAAATCTTTGTAACTATTTTTACATAATATTATCATTGTTTATTAGCTACAGAGTGCAAAGTCGCACGCGCGCTCGAGAATTGCATATAAGACGCGACGACTGTATAATTTAGATAATCTAAATATATCAAATATATATTATATTACGAATGCAGCGAATTGGAATTAAATAGACTACATTGGTCGTTGAAATCGTTGGAAAGCCGTCATGAAATATTAATATGTGCGTTTGTTTGTATGCACGATTTTGGATTAGCTAAACTCGAGTCGATAATTAAAAAATTACATGATATTGTGTAATCACTAACTATATCGCGCGCCGTTACAATATTAGCTACCTACTGTATGATGTTTAGCTTTTTTATTCACAACATAAACATATTCTATGTAGTTACGGTTTAGAGGTTCTTCCGTTTAAGCGCACCGATGCTTTTGAGATTTGTAGAGAAGACTTTCGCACTCGTGTCGATTATATATTTTACTTCGTAAGTGATATATAAGTTTACCGCGGCGTAAACAAGATTCGTTACAGAGCGCATACACAGGTACATATAGAAAATAAAAATGTTTATGCGCGTGAATATAGGCTTCTAACGTTTTACTGTAAGTATTTTTCATGTTTTTTACTCGAAATCTCTAATTTAATAAAAATATATCTAAGAAGTAAGCTGTTATATATTATTATATTATATACATGTGTAATATATGAGTTGCATCATGTGTAGTGCGCGTACATAAAACCCTAAAACGCTTTTAGCGAAAGTACATGTGTAATACGCGCGCTCAAAACACACATATATATAAATGTGCTATATTATAATGTTCGTAATATACTTTGAGCGCACTTTACGATTCGACACTTTACGTAGGAGTGTATTATACAGTGTGGACCATCATCAGGGTACATCGTGAAAGTTCGGTTGTCCTACATCCTGTATATGTCACCATGGACTCAATATATTGTCACGAAACCCCTTTATAAAAGCACATTTACGATACCCACATCAAATCGAATATAATAATAATAATAACGCTTATCGACGCCGCAGGAAACGATAATTCATTTTTTTACTTTTTCATTATTAATGTGTATAATTATTTACTACTTATAATAATATATGTACGTACAGGAAAAACCTCCTTATGACGGACCTTCTATAAGATGGAAATGTCCTTACAACAGAAAATAACATAAGTCCCGTATATAATCTATACAATTTGGTACCTATCAATTCCGTTATAAAGAGGTTTTACTGTATATATGCTTTTGATGTATACGTTAAGTATACGTACTGGCGAACGACAGACTAGGTTATATGGCGTCCCCCCTATTCATAGTCGTATAGCAATATGTTAAATATTTAGAAGAGGCGAGCGTGGTTATTTTCGCTACTTGTAGTAATTTTTGTAAGGTTAATGTTACAACTAAAGTAGACGCACAAGTGACACAACCCTACAAAGAGTCTCTCCGAAAATATATTTATCCACGGAGAATATGTAGGTATAACTTACTATATTAAATACGCGTGTCTGCCGAAGACGACGCCTGAGTCTCTACTTACATAGGTATAGGTGCTAATGTTTGGCCTATATAGGTAAATAATTCTATATTATAATAGCAGTGTGTACGCTTACAATGCGCGATGTGTGTAAAAGGAACAGAGGTTGACTCATTACGAGGATTTCACCGCACTTTTGGTTTTCTCTGTTTTATCCACGCGCAACATAGCAAGTTTACGTTTAGCAGAACCAAACCTGTGTTGTTCCTTTTAATATTAGAACGAATTCGTCTATTATAAACTTTAAGTTAAGAACATCACCTCTATCCTTACGTTGGCTATTTTATGATGTTTTAATTATTATGTTAGTTATGAGCGTGTAAATTATTATAATTATTTTAAAATGCTTGAAATTGTATACAAATTCAAATATCGTAAAAAAGCCAATGTGGGGTCACAGGTAATGTCCATAGCTTAAAGTTTGATAGTAGGTGTATTTGCTCTAGTACAGTAACAGCACAAGGTTGGTTCTGCTAAATGTAAATTTGCTATGTTGCACGTGGGTTAGAGAGAAAATATAAACGGTGCCCTGACGTGCTCTTAACGTTTTACTTAGACAGATGGACATTAAATTTTTTGAATGTGTTTTGTTATTCAAACTTTTAAGTGGCGCACATATTGTTATATAAGCGCTGTTGTTCATGTTCAGCGGTTTGACGACGTGCTGGTCAAAAGGATAAAAAAAATGTGTATAAAAAATAGTGTATTGTTCGATAGTCCCCCCGTACGTTCGGCGGCGGCGTGGTTCAAGAAGAAATCAAACCTTCGAAGACCGACGAACGGACGCGCGATGATGTGGTGTCCCGATAGTGCGTGCCTATAAATATATTATTATATTATTCCATCTCGTTTTTGCCGTTCGCGGGAGCCATTATAGCTACTCGCACGGCAAGCTCGGCGGGATGTAGACGAGAAGAAAAAAACCGTCGGAATTTACATACATATACGCATTATTATTATTATTACACGTAATATATATTATTTTTAATCCGATTTTCTGTCACGACGCGATGTTATATAAACATAAAATAATAATATTATGTATTATTCATGTATCGATGTATACGTACGACGTTGCCGCCGCACAACATCACGTCTATTATTACACCTATATACATATGTCCTATACACATTATAAATTATACATATATTATTATAATTATATTATGCACCGCCGTATCGTGAATACGACGGAGTGACATCTCGTCGGTCGAAGTGTGAGCGTTTGTGTTTTTCCCGTCCGTTTAATATATACGTCTAATTAAGATATTTTCGAAATCTCATAGAAGATAGTTGTTGGCTACAATCCTATATTATACAGTCCGTCATACTGTATAGGTGCAAGCGAGCGACGGTGTATACGATTTCCAATCACGCGCGTCCGTTACACATTAGATGATGCGTATAATAATAATATATTCTACGATTTAGTCGTAACGTATTATATATAATAGGTATCGTTTTAATAAATGGGCTTCAGCTTCGGTCGAGCACAGGTAATATGTATATTTTAGGTACAGCGGTCGAAGGCGATGGGGGAGGGTCGCGTGCAGCGTTCGCGTGTGGGGTTTCCGGCGGGGGTATCGGATAAGGGGAGGTAGGAGGTGGTGGGGAGGGGTGAACCTGAGACGGATTTTTTATTCAAATTCGACGGACGCGCTGCACGTCCGCTTAAACTCATAATCACGCATACCTCGTACGCGAGAGAAGATTCCGGTTTTTTAGGCGACGACATTGTAATATGTCGTACCTATCTCTCTCTCTCTCTCTCTCTCTATTTATATGTATTATTATAATATATTGTTATCTTTACATCACAAAATATTATAATATAGCTGGTATAATATTGGCTGCGCCGAAGTTCTAAAATTAAGATATTATAGGTACATAATGTGCACAAGTATTATGTAGTGCTTTGCAAGACGACCATCATTATTGGTCTGGCGTGGAACCATTGCGCTGACGTTGTTATTATAATTATAAATTAATATAATGATATTATACTCGGCAGTGGGTGCCCGTTAATACATGTATATTATTACTAGTATTAATTATTACCTATTCGTATATAGTAAATAATTTAATAATAATATGTAGATATTATAATAATATAATGTATACTTCACGCACCATGGTTAAAATGTTTATTATATAATAATATTATGTTTTCCGCTTTTTGTTTTTAATTAACAGACGAGCAACTCCCCTTTCACGTACCTACCTCTCCGCCGGATAAAGTATCACGACGACAATATGATATATAATAATAATAATAACTATTATTACCTATGCTGCATGCACTATATAATCTAATATGATATCTGTGAATTCGTGTAGAACGCCAAGTACAATATATTATATAACGACCAGACCGCACGCTCGACGTCGTGCATTTCGCTCGTATTTTTGGGGGTTTTGTTTTTCGCCCTTTTTTATCATTTGCGCGGTAACTCGTTTCTCGGTTGCAGACGTTAGGCACGCGATAAGAAAACGCGCATGTCACGAGGGTAACGCTTGAAGTTAATGAGTCGAAAAGTTAAAAGCCGCAAGTCACCGCTGCTGAAGTTTTTTTTCCGAGACTTTTGACAGCATACAAAATAATAATTATTACATCGCTACGTGTATATATATTATTTAATGAACTACTACATAAATAATGTAAACCGTAAGAGACGGCCATTTTAAACTCGACGAAGTCTCTCGGGATAATGTATATTTAAAATTTTTGAACGTATTTTATCCCAGCATTAAAATATCTATTTTTCTTTGCGTTACAATGAAACAAAAATTTACAAAGAACAATTATAATAATACATACTTATAGAATATTATATTATGTATAATAATATAATATGTTCGATAATAATGATTTCCATTCTATGATTGTCGTACAAAAATCGTGGTCAAATGACAATAGGCGGTTTCGCTTATATCAACAGACAACAGTAATATATAATAATTGTAGAATAAACATCAATTTGTGATAACTGATGACTATAAAATAATAACTATAATATATTATAATAAAGGACGTATTCATAGTCGATGCTTAAGAATAAGTATTGCAGGCTGCAGCGTAAGCTTTACATAAGTCTTAAATGAGATTCATAAACCATAACAAGACTTCAGCTAAAGAAAAGAAAAAGTATTAGTTTTTAAGGTTTGTCGACTCCTACCTCAAGCATTGTTTTTAGTTTTTAATTTTTAAATTTTCTAAATTTGCTTAAGTAATACTGATTTTTAAGCATTGGCTATTAAAATACGGCTCCAAAAGTCTTGTGAGTACCCTACAGTAATAGTGCCCTATAAAGGTACCATCTACAGCAGAAGCTAGTATTTAAGCTATTGTAAACGTTAGTTCTATAAGACGTATAATATAAGGTTAAATTATGAAAAAAAAATGACTTAAAGGTCTTCGGTAACATATTTTTGTTTGATCAAAAAATATTGAACTTAATAACTTTATAGTTTATACATAGGTAGGTGTTATACTGATTCTCTTTATCGATACTTTAGGTTTACCTACATGTAACTATTGCAACTAGTAAATAGATTATCTCCTTTAAATTTTAATAATGTTCAAATTGTTATTATTGTAAAGCAGCAATTTTAGATGACTTAGGACGGAAAACTCGATTAATAAAACCAATAATTTATTTCAATGGAACGTGACTTGTACTGCAGTTGTACATATATCTATATTTAAATGTAGACGAAAAAATGTTCGTGCGGTGAGTGATGACAGCCCTCACTGAGCCACGGCGAGTATAAATTAATCAACGTAATTAAGCATAAAAGTATAAACATTATTTTTAACGCGTTAGCAGATAACAACAACTGTAACATAAAATTGTATCCGCAGGGCGATTTCCCACGAGAGTTTATACTAAGTTTAAGTGGATTTCACATTGTTATCACGAAACACGTCATTCAAAATGAATATAGCTATCTTCACGAGTCACCATCACGACATCTGAATCTGAGCTCTTGTGATTTTCATAATATGTCATAGTGAAAACAGATTTACAGAATAACTCATATTTTGATACTTATCATTTGACATAATACTTAACGTTCCTGTAGGTATTTTGATCAGTTTTCTTACAATCTATTACCTATATATATAAATCACGCATACAACGAGTTCACATGTAATATGCACTCCATAACTACACAATCGATTTTAATAAGGTATAATAATAGGCTCAATGCGTGTGATTTGGTCCAACTCAAAATATAGAATAGTACTGTTATATATCGATAAATTGCCCTTAATATTTTTATTGAACATTTAAGAAAGGATTTTGAGATTTACGATTGACATGTTTGCTTACAATTATTGGTTGCTGTTGGTTGCCGCTTACAGTATTATTATAATTAATTATTTAAAAATATTTAATGCAATAATTATTGATATAAAATTTTTTTTAATTTAATTTCTAAAAGTACATAGAATTGGTATTCGGTCAACGAAGTGTGCGGAGCAATCTAGTACCTATAGTATAATATAAACGACGATGTTTCCAATATGTTTTTCCTATATTTAGTATATAAGAATCTGCAGAGGTACGCCATCGCATCATGGTATAAACATATTATAATTTTATCTGCATACAATGTACCAACATATATTATTATAGTATATGGTATAATGTTTCCCAACCCTTTAATCACAATATTGTCCTTTATGTTATAGCTATATGCCTGTACATATTTTATGAAAACATTTTGCGAAACTCTCGTGGTTATTCAATAGGTAGTTATTTAGGCGCGATGCAGTGGTGTGCTGGTAATTATTCGCCAGCTATACATGGTTATTGCATATAATATTATGTATAATATTTTAATTATTGAACCGTTATTTAAATATCCGTTTATTATGCCCGCCATTATTCACGTGCATGTATATTTCTATTATAATTTATAATAACTATATATACTACGGCATGCGTGAATAATATAAAGCCAAGTATTGAATCGGTACCTAAATAGGTACATTCATATATTTAAATAACTATTGACCACATATGTCTTAGAAAATAATATATCCATACACCAAAATCAATATTATAACATAGGTAATAATACCTATATATGCGTATAAGTGCATTATACATATTTATGTCATTATTATGACATAGGTGTGTCATTATATGTCGCAATCGCATCATTATAATATTTAATTATACGCCCCAACACTGTATATTATTATTATAACTTATAATATTATAGCATACAAATTAAAACTATCCGTGCGATTGTTATTTATTATTTATTTATAATATAAATGTTAATAACACTTATGAACACAAACGCGCTTTATACCTAAATACGTTTTCGCAGAGTTTATAGAAACACGCAAATTTATAATCATAGTATATAGTATATAATTATTAATTATTTTACATAGGTATTTAAATTTATAGTAACAGTATAAAATAATCTTAATTACCCGTTTTATTGTGGCCTGCGCTTTGAAAATGGCAGCTGATATAATATTATGTATAGGTAGGTATAAAAATAATATAAATCACGACAACATTAGCTGCTATAATGTACATCTGTGATCCATCAATTAAAATTAAGCTGTACATGTACCTATATTATAATATATTCTGCACCTAATGAAATATTATCATGGTATAATAGATGTCGCAAATAGCGATTATATGACATATTTTAGTATTTTAATTATTTCCGTAAGAAATTAAAATTATTCTAAATTGTATTTTATGATCTTATTTATTTCTATGGTTTAATATTAAATTCTATCAACTACTGAAATGTACATCATACACAACGAATCTTGCGATTGCGCTTGTAAGTTTTTTAATCAAAAAAATTATATTTTTCTATAATGATATTTGAAAACGGATATAGTTTTACGATGTAACAGCGTATATTATTGGATTTGGTTTTTGGACTAATAAATTATAGGTATACTTATAAATTATAAATTGTGGCTTATAAATTATTTGTTGACAGATTAACTGCTGAGGCGCTGAACGAATACGTTTAAAACAATTTCGTTCCAAGTGTGAAAACCAATATACAGTTCTATAAGCCAAAATGTCACTGTAATCCTACGAACATTCAAAAGAAATTTACAATACCTATTATTTCTTCGTAAAATCAGCACTACACAAATATTGACAACTATTAGAATTAGTACAACCGTCTTTCTAAATCCGGTGGTAATAATGATCAAAAATCTAATTGAAAAAAAAAATATAATAAAAATAACTATGGCTGGAAAAAAGGTTAATACATCGACGCAGACAAACAAGTGGTGGGACGATCCGTCTGCACGTGGATGCATTATGGCGCGTGAGAAAAACATGGTTGACATCGTTTTGAACGTCTTGAGCGAGTGTGCGAGTGTGTGTGTGTGTGAGTACACGTTTTAAGTGTTATTACAATATACTATTATATAGAACAGATCGTCCAGTTGTTGCTCATCGCCAGATAAATCACCGCGCTCGAATTTATAATCGATGAGTTTTTCAATCTATAATTTATTGTTATCTATAATACCATGAGTAGGTACCTATATAACTTTATGTATAGTGTGTACGATAATATATTATATACTCAATGGTAATGTATACTAACTATATCGTCGTGCATAAGCATAATCTCGGAGACGTAAGGTGCACTTGAATGAACATTTTTACTACATGTGCGAACTTACGCAACTACTGTCTATTGTCCCATTGGTCAGTTCGTCATTTACGATAATATGCTAAGAGTTTTATTCCTAATTTTAAATTAATTTAGTTGAACGGGTTTTAAAGAATTATAGAGAATAAATTGTAGTACTATAGTCACATAATATTATATGTGAACGTTATAGAAAAATCTCGCGGTTAGAAAAAGAAACGAAGAAATTATTGTGTACAATATAATAATTGCGGGTGGTCTGTAGGTATATGCTTTCTGGGTAATTTAAAAGCTTGTAGTTGAGCATTTTTTAGTTTTTGATGCAGCTGAATTTTAACGAAATTACGCCCGTGTCTTTGTGTTTTCCTCGGCACATTACGTTTTTGGATACGCGTCTTGTACAGCTACGTGGGGACCACCGCCGCAGTCGTGTCTCGGCACAAAAACATAACATATTATTACAATATAGCACCTACGCAGAAAAGTGACTGTACAATGACAGAAATACGTACAATAATCGTCTAAATATGTTAGTTACTACGCTCACCTATTTATATAGTGCACCGGTCTAAATAAACGTATATGGTAGTTTACAGTATACGCATAGCATTTATACACGTTACAGTAACGTTTCGCAGTGTGGGGCAATGCTAAACGTAACGTATGTATTGTTATATGTTACTATCATGACATATATAATTTATATATAAGTATGAGAATAATATTATACTATCGTCGTACACGTTAACAAGCATTGTAATGATATAATTTTTCTATTATAATATAGTTCTATGCCATACATTATTTTGTGGAGCGTAGGTAGGTATATTATATTATTATTATTATTATTATTTTTAATTTTTCCGTGACGCTTAATCGTAATAATATTACATTATTATTATAAGAGTAACGCGAAAGCGTGATTCTAGGTTTTTTTTTTAGATCTACTACATCGTGTACGTTGTTGAGGTTTAATTTTAACGATACGCCGCGTCAAAGCCAAAATATTTATATTTATAATTCTAAATTCACAACTCGATCGCGTACGAAGTGGCAGCTATATCGGCCCTTAAAAATGAGTCATTTTAAACGATACGCCGATACCTGACCGGTTGGCAAAGATGTTATAATTTGAAATGAAGTAATGACATTTGTAGTACCTAACAGTTTGTCTTATCGCCCATTCGAAACGGTAAATTTTTCTGTTTTAATTCAATTTGTATTATAATTCAATATTATACAGTTGTAATAAATTGTTTTAATCTACCTGACAAAGATTTTCGCCGGAAGGTGCGAGCAAGATCACGTTCGTCATACGTGAGCTCTTATATAGGTACCTACAATATATATATGTATATTACATTTTTATCTCAACAAGCGTTCTGGGTCGAGGGAAATTGATTTTGCACTCTCCACGCGTAGCAGGTGACATCATAAAACGCAGTTGCCGTAAACGTTGACTTTGACTCCCCCCGGTCCCGTCCACGGCCCCTCGGGGGATACGGTTGATTGGAAGAAACTTCTTCCTCCCCACATCCGCACACAATGCGCGCTAATACACACAAACACACACACGTATATATAAGTTCAGAATCGCGGTATACGCCAGGGACTTTGTGTGTGTGTCGGAGAAATCATTTTCTCTATCTCACAGCGTTGCTCGAGCGAAACCCTTTGGGAATGGCCACGGGATTAAATTTCCTCTTTCCGCTATTGTACACATATACCCATATACACCTGTGCGCACTTTTACTCGTGTATATATATAGGTGGTAGAAGCTTATATATAGACACTCGCGCGAAACGCAACGCCGCCGCCGATCGCAGAGCGGATTTTTGTCTCGGTTTTACGATAGGTATATATATATATTTTCCACGGAGGCGTCGGCGTCGGTGGCGGCGGCGGAACGGGGGCTGCCGTACCAATACCTACCTACCTACGTTTATTTTTCTTTCCACCTCCGCTGCAGTAACGTTCGTTTGTTTTACCCCCGCCTTATATATAATAAGTCGTCGAACCGTGTTGGTTTTATTATATCGCGCGTTCCACTCGCCCCCAAACTATATAATATATATGTATTGGGTATATTGGATAAACTCTCGACTTTCGCCGGTTTCTTTTCTGACGTATTTATATAGACGGTATATACGCGAAGCACATAAGGTAAAATGGCGTTTTCCGATTTCTCGCGTATTACGTGTATTATATATATAACCTATTGCGTATAATATATATTGTATATAGGTACACGATTTTGCTGCTGCAGTAATTCGATTTTACGATTCTCGCGCGATATCGAAACTCACGAATCTGCCCCGCCCGCTCCCTGCAGCAAAGGGTTGAGCCTATATACGGCTATATTATAATCGTTTTCGTCGCAAAACAGCGAAACGCGCTCATAAAATTTCCAATCCTTTGATTCGAGATAGTAAAATAATATCGAGTACGCGTTTTTTCTTTATACATATAAACAATATTTTTCATCGCTCATAGTATCAAAATATTGTATATACAACATAATAATATAATATCATATATTTTATATAGGTTCCGTATATCATATACACGAGTTGCATTAGCCGGCGGTTGTTCGAATAGGTGTACCTACGTAATATCCTAAACGAAAACAATGCCGAGACGGTGAACCATTTTTTATGGAATTATGTGTATCGCTTACTATATATATAGAGATCGTGCGCTATACGTTTAATGGTTTTATGCGTGCGGGGGTCTGCGCGTTACGAATTGTCAATATAATTAATTACGTCTATAGAATGTAAATTATAATCAATAAAATGTGTGTAACTCTTTCTTGCAACAATAGAATTAATAATATTTTTGTACACGACGGAAATCGCGAAAGAAAATCGCGGTCCGGCGTGAAAACATCAACGCTCGTCTATAATAGATTATCAAATGTACAACTCGTTATTATTTCTCCAAATAACTATAATATAATATCCGCTTGTCGTATAATAGTATAATACAGAACGTGGATGATGGGTAAAACTGCAGAATTACTGTTCGAAAATCGTGACTAAGTATATAATAAAATAAAAAATATCGTAATCGTGAGAACATTGTCAACGGACATATTATTATTAGCTCACTATTTTTTTCTGTCGATCTGCAGACAATATATAGTACCTAGAGGTAAGTTCAAACGAAATGTGTTAAATATAAAAAAATATTTGAAGTAAAGGTATCAGCCGCCGCATGTACTGTACTATACTACTATTATTGTAAATATTATTAATAATGTGTAGAAAATCGATGTTACTAACATTGTAATAACTAATAGGTATGATGATTTCAGTTTCTTGGCGGTCCTTTGTTATAAAAAATGTCGGTTATCGAAATACAATCTTTAGGTATTGTTTCCTTAAAAATTGTATTGACTGGTACGAATGTACGATAAAGAATTATATATATACACGTGTATGGTATTTATATATATATATATATTGTATCAATGATGATGGAAAAAAAATAATTCTATATAGTCCAAAGCTAATACAAAATATACTTTTTATGATGTTATTAAATAGGCGCACGCGTATACATGGAATTAGAACCACGTATTATATTATACGATACCTATAGACTACTACACTGAAGAGGAGTGGTTTTTCTCGGTCGTAATTAATTATTATTATTCATATTGGAAATATTATACGACGTTGTTTTAAAATAATTTTATCGCGCTAATAAATTGACCGGGACGTTTCATTAAATATAACATACATATAATATGTGCCTACGGTTTAACGGCGTCAATTGATGTTAAATAACTGTAATTTAAATAAAGTGCAATAATTGATGACATACGCCGAGATTTGTCATTGGTATAATACGTATATGTTATATACATTATACTTATATTGCATAACCATTCATTCAACTGTAAATTATACACATACACACACACACACACACACTCACATATAATGCAGATATATATACATATAACGTATGGGACATGGTCATTTGTAAAATACTTAACATCACTATACAGCATTGCAACGGTTATACGACCCAATAAAAAAGTAAGAGATTTTAAAAGTCCTAACACTATGATACGACTGCGCGTAACGATGTGTATGATATATTTTTGCACATTGTTTTCGCGAGCTGCTCGTATACTATATTGTATACACCTTTGCAATAATGTGTATATACTATATATATTTGTATTTGCATTAGAACCCTTGGGATTGTATGAAATAATAAAACATATTAAAGGCTTATTTTATGCACATAATATATAAATATATATATATATATATATATAGGTATCTGGTATAGGTACGTCAACAGAAATTTAAAACAGGTTCTTCATAAGTTACCATAAATATCGAATATCATATTAAAACACCATTTAGTATTTACGAAACTCAAGAATTATGACATGACTTTTTCTTATTATAATTAAGTATATATGACGTATGTAACCAGCGTTGCATTTATACAATAATTTGTATTCCCGCGGTGGGTGTAATAACTTAATTTAATTAATTTTTAAAATATATATTACAGAATTTAATAAACATTAAATTTAGATGCTTATACATTAGTTTATTCGATATATTATGTATTACAATTTATAGATTACGCTGCGGAATACTATATTGATTTACTAATTCAATGGTATCCACCCATCGTCATAATTTATACTCATTACAGTAATCTCTGACTTAAACTCAATAACACATATAGTAATAAGATGAACCAAATGACGATGACACCTATAAATGGAAATAATATTTTAGTCAATTTTACAAACAAAACAATTGCCAATTGGACTGATATGTTTCACAAGTACGTGTTAAATTTATCACTATTTTGGTTGTCCCTTAAAATAAGACCATTTAACATGTTTTATGTGAAGATATCATGTACTCTATTATACGCAACATTCGGTCTTTCATCTACTGAAATCTGATAATAAATAATAATAAAGTAAAAAACGGATGTATAGATAATTTTAATTTATATAGGTACGCGACAGTGTGAATAAGACAATAGTATTATATCTACGTATATAAATAATTTTAAAGTTGAGTTTTATAATGCTTCTGGAATGTTATGAGATTACTAAGTAAGACATCGAATTTTTGAGGGCATCTCTGTATAGTACACGTAATATATTATATATCATATTATACGAGTGTGGGTCAACGAGGAATATTGTTCGAGTTGTATTGTATAGTTTTTTTTTTCTCTTAGTTATTATGCTCGAATACTCTGATCCATCTATACGTTTTTGTAAAATGTGCGTTGGAATATCTAAAATATAAGGTTCAAATATAAATATATATATAGTGCCTATATATATGTGACGAAAACAATGGGAAAATAAATAGCCGTAGACTGTATAGTCGTCATCGGCGGCGATCGGCAAGACAGTGTCCGACGTGTGTAATACGACAAAAACACGAAAAAAAAATCATAAAAATCATAAAAGACCAAATACTAATAGTTGAAAAAAAATAAACAGTGAATATAAGGCCTTAAACACGAGTCGGAAACACGGGGCAAAAGAAAGAGTGAAAAGAAAATGGCATGCTTCCAGAGCAGACTAAAAACTTACTACCGTCCGTCCAACCATCTGAATTACCAATTCAAATGATGTCCTACGCACAGATACATACCACAGCCGCATTTAAGCTCCGGCCGAATAATCCAGTCCAGTCGTAAATCTGAGGTTACTGTATACATACATATTACATTATATTCTATATAACATATATATATTTATGGTGTTTTGGATTAAGACGTGTCTCCCAGTCACCCCACCCTAGGTTCCGAATAGCTCTCTCCCCTCTCTACAATCCCTCTCTCTCACACCACACACACACACACACACACACACACACACCCCAATCACGGTCACTTATTTTATTTGTCGACCCGAACCTTTCCAGTTTGTTTATTATTTTTCTTTTCTTGTTTCAGAATTACAATTACTGCAGACGTCGCCGTCGTCGTCACCATTACGCCGCCGCTGACCATGACTATACCATAACGACTGACATATTTAGTCGTCTCGCAACCAATATCATCATTGGAATTTCACCGGGCGATTAAAGGAAGAATTTTCTAAGGCGACCGAAAAACGCGAGATTTCGTTTTCCATTATTTTGATGAATTCCGATCTCGTGCATCATGGCCGTCTTCTTCTGTCGGAATTTATGCTTCTCATCTCCGACGTCTACCACTAAACCATTCCCTTACGGCCTTACACGTTTCTGAGAAATTATATTCGTCCTTTTCACACTGTGCATACATTTCCTGGCAGAATATTCACATGCACGCATGCACATGTGCATTATACTATATGTCTATATGTCATTATACAATTGTTGCGACATTATGATTATAATTAATATTCTATATTGAAGAAAAAAAATATATAAAATGTTGTCATCAGGTGGGGATTGAACTGTAGACATTGAATTACCTTTGATTAAAATCGATTAATTTGACAGTAAAATAATCATAATCTTTCTATTACGCACAAACGAAACATATGAAATAGGTATTTAAACACGATTTGTTTGTTATTCGTGGTGATGAATTAAATAAATGATTTATATATCTTTATTACATATAGGTATTAGGTAATAATAAAAACATATACAGAAAAACGTATACATACAATTTAAATAGTTATCCTGACCAAATTCTATGGTAATTATAGGGACTACATAGTTCAGAGAACCAACCTCATTTTATTGTCAAAATTAAGCCAAAATAATTCTTTGGAATTCCTACCAACCAACGTATAGTTCCGTCAACCATATACTACAGTCCACAGTTATCCCAACCCAACCTACGTTTAATTGTAATTATAATACAGAAATAGTGTATAATATCATAATAAGGTAACTCTTAGAAACAAAAGAAATTATCGAATAAGCAGCTAGAATATAGGTAGTATATATATTATGTACCGCGGTACTATATTGTATATGGTTATGTTGATCCTCGATTTTTAAAAATAGATATATTCAAATTGTTTGTTTCGTGTATAATTTTTTGTATAATATGTAACAATACGTTACTGAATAGTTTCTAGTATATTATATACATTACACACGCACATACATACACTACACAGCAATCGTTGTAAGTGGACTCCCGCCAGAGGGTAATATATTTTATATAACTTGACTGATTGCAATGATAACCGTTTATACCTACACAGTTTACGTCTGATCTGTACGTGTATATATTTTAAATGTTACACTTTTATTTTTATATTTTTTATACCGGCCGACGTTCTTTTACTATACGACCCTTTTAGGTAAATTAAGGTTTAAAAATTAAAATTCCTTAAATTTTCTTCGACAACTGTGCAATGTATTATGTAGCAAATATCAATTAGCAACTAAAAATATAATGTAATACCGGTATCAATATTTCTGTGAAATGTTTGAATTGATTCCTGGGTTGATATGAGTAGGGTTTAGGTATAGGAATTGGCTCAGGATCATTGAAAAATTATATGCATTATTTTAAATATTTCGTTCAGCTTTCTTTAAATTGTACCGATATATTATATAATTCAATAATGTTCCAACTCTATGTTTGTCAAATATCGTGTTAATTTTTTTTTCAAATTAGCTTTGAACAGTAATCACCACACGTACAGTAACCATAATTCATTGGGTGTAAACGCGTGTGCACCTATTTAATAAACGGTTTAAACCGATAAAACTGTTAACAGATACAACATATGTATATGTATAGTGTGAATTTATTGTATGGTAATATTATATAGTTCTTAAACTGTCCGAAAGAGTGCACGATAAAATATAATTGTCGTGACATTATTACGCTTTGCGTGTATCGTTCTGTTAACTATTGCATAATATTTATAATATTGTAGCATATAAATTTGTTTCAGACGGTTGAAGATCAATGTGGTGCTAGCGGGTCGTCGACGTTTTTTTCAGTGCGCTCACATCACACGTGAGCATTCTGATGCTTCGCGCACCCAAAAATAGTCGCATCGTTCTGTAATAATATACAATGTAATAATATTATAGACCGCACCTTGGGCTCCCAAGTGCGTACATATTATTATAATTATTATAATATACGATAAGCGCGTGTACGCGTAAAAAATACGATCGTGTGTATATAACTGCACCGCGGGCGTGAGCGATAAATAACAGTTTTTGTTTCTCCTCTATGCGCTCGCGTATTAGTATATACTATTCTATAATATATTATGTGTACCGCGCGAGCAGCAGCTCTCTCTCGCACGCAATGTCTCTCTGTATATCTATCCTCTCTCGTTTTGAACACGGTGGCAGTGTGAATAACAGCTGATATAATAATATATTAAATTATATTTTTTCTGGCTCCCGTCGGATCCGCCAAATGCTCACAGTCGTCGTCATGATTTAACTCTCTCGCGGCGGGCGCGGGGCGTGTTCCGCGTGCAGCGGTATTAGTAATATGCGTCGCGTCAAAGGCTGCGTACGGGAGGTATATTATACTGCACCAGACGAGAAACGAATGTTAAAAAAAAACCACCGTCTGGCTGCGTTCCAGATTTGAAACAGAAAGAAAAGAAAAAATTAAAACCGTATACCACCCGAGTGCAGCGTTAGAGCTGCGAGTTTAATAATAATATGTACCTATATATATATATATACGCTACAACATAATATTATATTTACATATAACATAATATAAATATCATAATATTATAATATAATTTATATACGTACGTACATTATATTATACACGATACATCGCGTGATATCGAGAATATTGTCCGTACTCCCTAAAAATTACCGGCAAAAGTGGTGGGTATACCGTGGTGTGCTTGCACTTTATAGTAGGTACCTATATAATAATCGATTGTGATAAATTCATATTATGATGGTCTCGTGTAGGCTCCTACATTATATACGAATGACACCCGATATTGCATTACCATAAGTCTTATACCGAAATATAGTCGAGTGCGATAAAACGAAGGGTGGTTCGCATTTGGTTATTTTTAACCACAAACAACTACTTTGTAAACTTATAAATATATTGTTACATGTAGGTATTAGCTACTACAGTAAAGTTTTTGAAGTCACCTCAGAATCACAACACGCCTCGTCGGATACACTGCAGCAAGAGCTCTACTAGCTTTTATATTATAAATGTATACACAACTGTTACAATATGTGAAATAGACAATATTATTATGTAGTATAATATTATTATAGTTGTTATACCTTGTATAAAATGTTATGCATCATGTCTATAACATGGATTCGATGACGGAATTTAATAAAGTTTTAAATTTATCGAACGATCCGAGAAACTTATCACTTCCTTTAATTTGTATTTAAGAAATGTACCTACAATGTCAAGTGCAATAACTTTTTAGACATTCAAAGAAAAATTATTGACTAGGTATATAGGTACATATTATAAATACTTTTATTTCTTGTACAATTGCAAAAATAAATACCATTAAAGTCGCTCTACCGTACAGAAGATTTTGACTTTCGAAGGTACCTCATTGAGTATAGGCGGCACTATATTTATTATGTATTAGCGCACTTATTTATAATTAATAAGCCGAAATTGAAAGTGTTCAAGTGTGCAGTATGGATTTGATAAGTTGGTGTTGGTAAATAAAAAATACATACAAATTAGGAATAGGTAATAAACAAAGTTCATCTACTTGCTTTTCAACCAAAATGGACGAAGGTGCTTTCCTTCGAATGAAGAAGAACCTCGCAGAGTATAATCATGTGTTAATTAATTTTTATACCAAATATTCTAGTCAGTAGTAACTGTATAAGTTAATTGTTTTGTATTTCATTAATATGTATATAAATTAAGAATAAATTAGGTAACTAGTATGATAATATTTTTACTAAAACATTATAACGTACCTATAGTATACGCTATAATACTTGTTAAATGCGTCATGTCGATAATTTTTGGAATGTTTTTGATGAAAAAATGTCATATAAATAATCATACAAACTAATAGTATAATATGTTTTACATAAAAAGCATTATTTTATGTCCAATACACATTATTTGCAACGATAATATATATATAAAAAAAAAAAATACTATAGTGATATTGTAGTGCAAAACGCTGAGAAAATAACAAACAGGTTCTAAAAAAAAAAAATTAATACATATAAATAAGACTTTTAGATAAAATGAACATATAGGTAAACAGGTTTGAGGTAAGACATCAGCTATTCGTTTTAATGTTACTAATTTCTTTCAATTTTCGGGCGTCCGATTATCTCATGACTAAATTATGAAAAGAAAATATATACGGCTGTATTTTATAATCCAATCGTAATGTGCATCATTTCCATAATATATAACGTCATTCTTGAATTTTTTTGTCTATTTTTTTTTCTATCAAAATTACTACTTTTTTTGTAATGGAATTTCACGATATTATCATCTGTACGGTTGAATTCGGAAATTTTCAATCTAGTAGACAAAATATATGAAGTAGGTATTTAAATATTTAATACGCATGTACGCACGTGATCGAGGTCCACAGCAAACAATCGCGACACAAATGAGATTTCAGCTGGAGTTGACCTTTGCTGTACCCATATGCGTATTAATATAAACATAAAATACTTATACTATGCATTTTACGGTTGGTAGTCGAGAATGGTTTGCGGACGGGTCGAGGTGGACGAGCCTGTACATAGGTACATAAACCGAATCTACGTATTATTTTATCGAAAAAAAAACTGATGCGCGGAATCTCATCGGGAGAATCGAAACCAGAGAAGACAATGTCTGTATATATCTAGTGTTGTACTATATTAACTAAGTTTCCGGTACATAATTATACACACGCCATGTGTCCACACGTACTGCGACAGCAGACAAGTAATCATATATATTATTATTCGGAACAATTTTCTCGGAAACTCGCGGACGCGGTCGTGTGATGTACTGACCGCATCCGACTGACACTATTATAATATAGCACAGTATATCACGCCACAATTATATCGTGCACAACAGGCGGGATAATTTTTATTCAAAAATGAGATACTGTTTTGGCGTTTTCCTCCAAAAAAAAAGAGGTATGCTTTTTCATTTCCCTCTTCATTTTTTAGACTACTCTTTTTGGAAAACAATGTATATCAATTAACCGTCGTTTCATATACAGCGTTGATTGTGTGGCATAAATGTAGCGAGCTACTCGATATTTTCCAATTTGAAGAAAATATATGAATCATAAATATATTATATTATTAAGTGACCACTATTTGCACAAAATATACCTAGTATGGGAATTAGTTCATTTTTACATTATTTTTTACACAATTTATTCGTAAAATCCTGATTGGACGGTGCTTCTGAGACGACGGACTACTTCTAATAATATATGAAATCTATAAGCATATATCACGCGAAACCTTGACGAAACGTTCACGAAAACAGAACAGGCGTTTTCGATAAAGTGCTTTTGGTACACTAGATGAAAATATAAAGCCAATCATGGCTTCGGTTTGGAATCCCACTTAGACATCGTAATAATAATACATAGGTACGTAAACTTGTACAGGTTCTGCAATGCCATATTATATATGTTGACCAAAAATATGATTTGTTTAAATAATTATTAGTAGGAAGTTGGGGGCGTCTACAGTGCAGTTTTTCTGTGTCATAGACTTATCAATCTTTCTCTAATCAATATTTTTGAAATACAGTTTTGAAAAAATAATATTGGAATACCTACCTATTATTATTTACTATAATCTACAGCAATTCTTTGTTTCACAATTTTTGTGTGAAATGCGTTGAATCACATTTCTTGAGTTCTAATAATATTATGTAATACGAATTATGTAAATATTTTAAAAGCTATTTTGACTTCCGTAATCTATTCATAAATTAACGCACATACGAAGTTTATAGGCGGGGGACTGCATGCATACACTATACACGAGTTGCGGATAGGTAGTGGAAAACCTTACTCGTGTCACGTTCGACGTTTGGAATTCGAGGAAACTTTCCGTACCCGTTTGTTGCATATTTTATATACCTAATCAATGTTTTTTGACCTCGGCGATAATAATATATATAGCCAGATATTATACACAACACCCACAAACAGATTTTTTTTGTTGCTTTTTACCAAAATTCGAATGACACTGTAGCGTATATGTATGTAGTACCTATAGTTAGAGTTATACAATTATACGATATTGACTTCAATGTCGAATGACACGGCTCAAGGTCAGGGATGCACAAAACTACCAAATCATGTACGAACAGTGTTATCTCTCTCGCGGGTCTCGGAAGCTGTACAACAGTCGCGGACACCCGTCCCGGTGTGGATTCTTGACCCAAATACTCGAAGGGGGCGCTCAAAGTTGGCCGCGGCGCATGCGCGCAACTGAGAAACGTATATTGTCATTATCATTATTGTTATTATTATCATTATATTCCGCCCGAACGCTAAGGGATGAAAAATCAATACGACCCGGCGCGGGCGGGCGGCGATATACCGCTGCTCGCGCGATCGGCCATAATATTCTCTCCGCCGGCGGCGGCGCGTATAGCGTTCGACCTATCGCATCGCTTCGTCTTATTCGTTTCGCGAAACTACGACGACAATGTTGTACAATATGTTGTCACAATGGACGTACAATATCGTCCTCGTCGAAAATGCTCTGTAGCCATAAAAATCGGCATTGCAAATACTAATATAGATATACGTGTAGCGGACTACAATGTCCTACAATATTAGTATACAATATAATATACTTAGACAATAATTAACTATAAAAATTCTACAGAGCACAGAGGTGTGTATATACGATGAAAAATAATCACATGATCGTCGACAGTAAAATGCGTAGAAAATCCGAGGTAGTACAATATTACGTGTTATCCGATATAATTGAATAATGTATGTGGAAATGATTGTGCGATAGGTAAGTTACGCGGAATAGGCTAAAAGTTGTTTACAGAGTAATATAATATATAGGTTGATATATAAAATATACATGTTTTAATACCTATTAAACAATATTAATTTGCAGGTGCGTTTCACATGTTTAAGTATTACATTTTTGTGCTAAGAATATAGGTAATACGAAATTCAAACGAAATTTATTTTCTTTAAATTATGCGTATGATACAGTAAATATTATTTTGATATTTATCTATTACTTTGTTGTTCTATATTCAAATTATATAGATTAGATTGCTAAGAAAAATGAAGACACAAGACATGATCATCACATACCTACCACAATACAGATATAATAGGAGAAGCATTACAACCGCTGACCTCCAATCAAATATAAATATTATTTACTTCCAATAAAGAAAACTTAAGTATACAACTCAATTTAAGCTAAACGTAAATGTAAATATGATTTCAACTATTGTTCATATAGAAGCTGATGTTATTATTTTATATCAATAATAATAAATTAATAATAATAATATATAGATCGATGAAGTTATTTAAATTACACGTCGGTTCATATAATAATATTAAATATAAGTACTCTTTAGACCTCACAATTTTGTATGTACAATTAGTTAAATTAATTAATTTTCATTTTGTGTTATTTGTACTACTTGTATATTATACCTACCTATAATAATATTTTTTTTCATAATAATACTATTGTATTGTATTATATTGTTGTTTATTTCTTTGAAAAGATAATGGGCCCCACTGAACAGGTTCATGTGGATAGATCATAATTAACATCTCACTGTAGGTATATCTAAAGATAGAATCATTTTTGCTTATCCATTTGATTTAAAATATTTTTCTAAAAAAATTTCTATCTTCATATATAATGTATTATATGGTATATCGATTTAATTATTAATCAGGTGTGCATACATTAAACAATCAGTTATTTAAATTTGCTGCTTAGATATTTTATGTAAGATTATGGCCTATGGAAGAATAAATTGAATTCATTTAAATAATCGATTTTTATAGTACTACACAATCCTTATAATATTAACATGGTAGGACACAAATAATCACATTAAAATATATTTAATAAATATTTCTCTCAAGTCCCAATACATAATAACTGCAATGGAAACGAGTGAAAAATTAGTGAATTAATAATGCGAATATTAATTAGCATAGACATATTTTGTGCTATCTGCACTAAACCACAGAACATTTTATTTCTGTTTATCATATTTAATTATTACTAATTTATTAGATACCTATACTACCCTGCTACCAAGAATTGCAGTAACTCCAAAATTGTGAAAAGTGAGGTTATATAATATTCTTATTAATTGAACTATCCTGCGTCTTTTTTTACTAAGGTAAAATGCAGTAAAAACCACTTTAAACTCCTTGAAAATCGATTATTGTTTCAAAGAAATTCTGGAATTCAGGTAAAATACTTAGCAAAAGTGCAGTAAAGCCATATACTAAGAACAAAAGCAGCAAGTCCATGGATTTACTGCATTATTTCTTAGAAATCGGATTTCTAGAAGTTTTACATGATCTTACTGTATATTGCCTTAGTAATATTGTGTGTTCAAATGGCTTCTTTTCCGTACTCCACTAACCTATGTTATAACAATATTTTATTAATCTACCTTTATATCTTGATACAAGTCAGTATCTAATCACTACTTTTGTTGTTATTAATGTTAATATTATTATTACTTACAAAAATCAGAAAATAAAGAAATTATGTTTTAAAATGTTTTATTACTAATTAGTGTTTTTATCTAATAAATTTACAAATCAATCTATAATATACTTTTATTAGGTATAATTATGATATTTTAGTATTTATATTTCTTGTGCTTGGGTAATTAATTAATTTCATAAATATAATTAATAGGCTTTTTTTACTGGGAAAAGATTATTAACTTAATCAACTTTATATTTTAGTTTA
>NC_042494.1:144431571-144501588 GCF_005508785.2 Acyrthosiphon pisum
CACGATTTCCCAACATTTCATTTTTTGGAGTTACTGTAATTCTTGGTAGCAGGACAGTATATTTATACTTTCTTTTCGTTTCCTATGGACTTATCTTTCTCGACCATTTTATAATACAATATTACAAATGCATTTTTTCTTTTCTTTACTTTTTAATATAATTAGCAATCATATTTCGGTATTATTTAAAAATGAATGTAATCTGTACGACCAAATAAGATCATAAATTCATAATAATATTATAAAACTGTCATAATTTTTCGTGACTCGACTGACGATAATTGAACAGATACATAATATTATAATTACATGCCATGACTATAACCAGACAAAGACTCCACACACCATTGCGGTGTATGGTAATTATATTATATGCGCACCAAACGAAATAAAAAAAAAATTAATAATAATCCACCGAGCTTAAATCCGAACTACCAACGAACACTATTTTCGGACTCACCGAATAAATTCTCATATAATCTTTCTCGTTTATCGTTAACCGTGTCCCGATATAACAACGCACCAGTGTTTATATATATACACATATATTATGTGTATGTGAGTATATATATATATTATGTATATGTGAATATATACTATTGCGTGTTGTATGTATATACATACGCCCTGGCGGTGGCCTCGGGTTACGCCGTCGTAGTCGCAGTGAATACAGAAAATTGAAATAAAACCTATAAATGACAATTAAAGGTATATATTTTTTGTTATTTTTTTTTATTTTGTATTATTTTTTTCGTTTTAATGAGCTGCAGCCTCGGATAGATGACATTATTTTCATCCGTTAATTAAAAGAAAACACGTAACGTTTTATAATAATACATATATTATCTATAATATTACCTAGGCATGTGATACGTTTAAAATAAAATAAAACGTCGATACATGATTATATTTTATTCTCTACATTGTAAGTTTATAAGTTTGAAATGTAAAGTGACTTCAATTACGTCCGATATTCTACTGCTCCGTACACGATATAACCAAACAAAAATTAATCTAAACGTTTTATATTTTATTCATTTTTTTTTATTATTATTAAATAACGAATCGATCTCAGTGGATCATCATAATAGTCATAAAATAACATTTTCATTTTTACTGAACAAGAAAACATCTGTTATATAGGATTATAATGCTATTATAATATAGGTACCTATAATACATTTGTATATGGGTCATAATAGCCGGTATAATAATAATAGCACAGTAGTTTCTAGTTTGCAGTATACAGATATAATAAAATGCGCGTAAAACTGTTATCCGCCCCAAATCTAGGCTCTGCAGGTATACCGTTAGCGTTAAGTATATCATTTATAATTTTTATTAATTTATCAGTCGAAATATAGTTCCAGTAATAATAATTTTTTGGACTTAACATAAAATATAGTATAATCTAAATTTTGTGACAACTAATTCTCCGACAAGACCCGAGGTGGCTATTATATGCGTGTGTAAGTGTAATGGCATAAAAAACTCATGAAATTAATTTTTGCGGTTGACATATTTTGTATACCGTCACAGATTACTATATTATATTATTATTTATTATGATATTATAAATTATAAAAAATAATAAGCTTCATATAATTGAGATATAATTCCCTTTTCAGGTTAGAGAAAAAAAATGGAATTAGGAACATAGACTTAGGTGCCTAGGAACGGCATACGTAGGTATATTATAATTTATAAATAAGTTCAATGTTTTTTTTTTTTTATTATTTTAGAAAGCGGAGCATAATATTATTATATTATGCGTGTTACCAACCGATAAGCTACAAGTTTTATGGTAACTTAATAAAGGTACTATATATGCTATACTTTGGTACTTTTAAATTATGACTATACGGTAGGTACACCAGCTTAATTTTAGCTTTTAGGTAATAATAATGCCAAGTGCGAAATAAACGTTGTTAACTTTGAGCTGGGCGTGTTATACATTATTGTTCATGATTAATATGTACACCTTTGTATTTATAATGCTACCTATATACAACATACATTCTATTTATACCAGGAATTGAAAACGTTTCGCCTCATAATCGTATATACATTTGTTTCCTTCAAAAATTTTAAGCTAATAGCAAAACACAAAAAAATTATAAAAGTGGTCCGATTATAATATGATAATATGCTGTGCATAAAAATGTTTTAAACTTTCATTTTTATGCTTTGAATATATTAATAATATATTTAATTATATACGCTTATTGCTATAATAACAATAATTCAATACCTACTAGTAATTATTTACATGGAGGTTTACCTTTTCAATTTTACTGTATGGCTAATTGAAACATGAAATCAATCCCGCTACGTGAGCAACTGCTGCTGCCACTAGTTCTCGGATGGGTGACCACCCGAGTTCGTAGTCCACAAAATTCTTGCCACACATACATGTGTACCTAACCGACTGTACCAACCATTCCAACCCTACTGTACCAACCCTGTCAACCTATAAACTATAATGACCTCAGTCGTCAAAGCCTTAAATCTAATAAAAATAAAATAAAAATAAAAATAATTGAGTAATTATGATTATTTACAACTGTAATGTATTATAATCTCTAATATTAACACATGAGAATCAGTATTATTTCACTCAATATAAATT
Organism: Acyrthosiphon pisum; assembly: GCF_005508785.2. Classification (NCBI taxonomy): domain Eukaryota; kingdom Metazoa; phylum Arthropoda; class Insecta; order Hemiptera; family Aphididae; genus Acyrthosiphon; species Acyrthosiphon pisum. The sequence goes on from NC_042494.1 coordinate 144,434,201, forward strand.
CGTAAAAAGTATGATATGATTATTTATTACTTATAAGGTAAGTGCCTACCTATAACCTACCTACGTCATATTTTATTTGATAATTTATCGACGTCAACGCGTATGAGTGATATACGCGCGTGACACGTACTAACAAGTGACAACAACTAAACGACGGCATAAAAACAAAAGTAACTACCTCTACCTCCCATTGAAGTCCTATAATATTCTTATACAATTCTATAATACTACAATAATATAGATAGTGCATACTATATAGAGTCTATAGCATATATGGAGTATTAATAAGTACATCGACCTCTTATGATTTTCTAAAACAGTGATAAACAATTCGTATAATATAATCGTGCATATATCTATTTATACACAATTTAAAATCTAACTTAAAAAAAAACCTATATACATATTATATTATATCTAGTATATGTGCCCTTATATAGAACGCAGGAGGGTCGCGGTATCAAGAGGAGCTCAGCGATTGACATTATGTAAAGATAGCTGTTAAATCAAGCTGTTAGCGCTTTCTAACAATATAATATCATATCATATATATGTATACCTACATAAAGACATATTATGCTAACGTATACTATAATATAATATCCCATTTTCCCAATGAAGTGTTAACTGTTTTAGATTCCTTACTATGCGCGATTGACAAAAACGAATATGTAATTCTCGTGAGAACGTATTAACGCAAACGATAGTGGTCGCCTTTCTGTCGTCCGGTTTATATTTTAACTTTATAAAAAAAAAAAAAATCTGTTTCAGACATAATATGTCCATAGGACTATTAGACCTCGTGATCGTGGTTAATTTAAACATGTACCCATAACACCTATCCAATTCTGAAAGTCGTCGACTGTATCTATATTTATAGGTTTAGCTATACGATTTTTGTATATGTGGTATAGGTATTATAAACGTGATACAATATCATAATATAGTCGCGTTACCCAGGAAAAAATAAAACAGAAATAATAATCGGATTTATAAAAAAAATTAAAATTAAAAAAAAAACCCACCGGATTGGTTTGGTACCTATACATTTATAATGGCTACCGTTTGACCAGCGCGGCGCGTATCTAAACACAAAATCTCTGATCGAGATATATCTGAATTTTCAAAAGTTTTTTTTTTGTCCGCAATCCAACCTACGTATATTTTAATAATGTCCCTCCATCCAGCTCTATCCCCACCCCGCCGCCGTACCGCTCACCGTCGCATCATCCCACCACCACCCGTCCCGCCATTATCGACTCGTCGATTGTGTTCCTCATAATGCCATGTGCGTGCAGCCCATATATACCTATACATACCTTTAATGAGATATAGTACCTACCTATTATATACGTGTGTAATAGTCCGAACAACTCGCTACGTATATATGTGTATATAATGGCCACCCAACTGGCGAGGCACGCAGGCCAACGGTTTTGCATAAAAACCAGTTTCGTTCTTTCTATTTATTTTTTTCTCATTTATTTATTATATTTAAATTCTCGGAGGAAAATCTCATTCGCTTAACCGAATTACCATAATAATTATTATACGCGCGTGCACCACACGGGTTTGCGCGTCGCCGACGGTGCTTTTTTTCCACATATTATTATTATGTAGAATAATATTATTGATAATAACGTACGCGTACAGCACACGGGACGAACATAACAATATTGTTTTATGTAAAATTATCGAGTTGCGAAGAGCGCAACCGGTAAGTAGCGGACTGGATAAGTAATTTATTTTACGCCGGTGAAAATGTATATAGGTATAGTTGCGCTGTTAAAGGTTAAAATTAAACGACCATAATATCATAGTGGATACAAATTATTATTCTTTTTTTTTAACGAAACTGCCTACACATAAATCGTTTAATATTATATTCATAAATATTTTTGTTATTTTTTTTTCACCCATCGAGTGGATTATAATAATATGTATAGCTGGTAAACAACAAGTATGGTATAATACATATTATTTTATACCTACTCGTTTTTGATGTGCGCACTCGATAAAGAATCGAAGGCGTGTAAAAACATGTAGCTAAACGCCAACTGATTGGAGTAAGATTGTTATTAACATTTTAAAAGAAATCGACGTCACACAAGCCGCAGATATTGTATTATATTGTACCGATAGTAACAAAACGTTATTTTTGCGTTTTCACATTTTTGTCAGCAGATATAGGTAGTTGTTCAACGTTGAAAATATGTTCAATTAGCAACAGTTATTAATTATTATACAGATAACTACGGCAATACCGTGACATACCTACAACTACGAAGGGATTTTCAAAGTTGGAGAAGTCAGAATGAGATTTCCCGAGTGTGACTCGTCAGCGACTTAACGACTATCCACTCAAGACTCAAATACCTGCAAATTGATTGTTTAATTTGAAATTGAATAACATAAGTATACCTATACATTTTAGTAAACATTTTGTGTAGATGAAAAATAACAGATAGGATCTACCTTTAAGTTTACACCGTTATCAATTATGACGCGATACGTTTATATAACTATTTTGCAGTTGGAATCGTAACTGTAGGTTCTTAAATAGAAATATTATCTATATCGCAAATATTTTTAATTAAATTTATAAAAAATATTTTTTAAAAAAAACGCGTATTACTTAATATACTGTTAAACTGTTACAACTTGCGATGGACAGTCGTCGGAATTTGGATTTGACTTTTTTGGTATTTATGGGTTACCATTTATAAACATCAACTTTCAAATTAGTTATATTTTTAGTATCTTGGAAATACTAGAAGCGTCTATACTCAACTAAAAATAATCACATTGTTTAACCTTTGACCTGCAAAGTGTGATTGAGAAGATCCATTTACATGCGTTGAGTAGAGGGGGGTGGGCAATCAAATGTCCACTGCAGCGACCACCTTTAAGTCACCTATGGTGATACGGTAACGTGATTAATACACTTGCCATTACCGAAATATCAAATTAGGTAGGTATTCAATTATTTCGGAAAATATAAAAAAAAACAGCATTTCTAATGCTACGCAAGAAAATCTTCACTCATTCCCCATCACTGTCCCACCGCGTGTATAACCAGTTATTTGTATAATATTATTATTATTATTATTATTATTATTATATTTCAGCATCGTTGTTGGAAATTCGTTACAGCCATCACCACTAGAGGAGCGCCTTCAAGATGTTGTACTAGATGGCGTCTGGTATATAACGTGAGAATTGGAAGACGCGTCCTTCATTGCAATAATATAATATTCATTTTTAAATATTGTTTTATTCGTTAAAATTAATATGATATACGTTCGACGTTTGCGTCTTTGTCAGTAAATATTATTTACGATCGATTGGTTGTTTTTTTTTATAAATAATTTCTCGACGGCATCGTCAACCGTAATAATAATAATACATTTTTTGTTCTAATAACAAGAAATAATATAATATGGTATAACAAGACATAAGAAATATTACCATAAAGTTACTCTACACTGAGGAAATATAGACAGTCAACAGTCAATAAAGATACGTAAGCGTACGACAAGAATTCGGAAGCGGCTCTCGAATAAGAAACGTATTTTCATTTTTAGCTGTGCGTTGAGTTGCCTGTGACTACGTGACAAAGGCGTATTTCATGTTTTTTTTTTTATTTTTTAACGAGAATGCGTAATAATAAATAATCAGATAAAACGTATGTGTATTATAGTTTACACTTAATCTTTTAGATCAAAAAAAATTACACGTTTTAGTTTGTATTAATTCTAAATACACCACTTTTAAATAGTTCGACGTTTTAATAACTGTTTTGATAAAACGCGAATGTGTTTACTAAATTGTATACGTGAAGCGAGTTAGAACCTAATGACTAATTTATCAGTGTATTATAAATTATCACATAGCAGTCAACATATTTAAATATTAAAAAAGTCTATATATCAAGAAGTGTACATTTATATAAAAATAAAAAAGCTTACTCTCAAATATATAACTGTACGAAACACGTAGTGGGAGAGCCGTGTAAGAAATATTATAGATTATGCAAAAGCGTAACATATTTGACACTGCGAATAGATTTAAGTATTGTACAGAGAAAAAGAAAAAATATATTGGAATTTAATTACAAAAATGGTATTAAGTGGAAGAAAAATTTTAGTCGATTTTAATCGATGAGTTTAAATAAATAGTCTCTGGTCTAAAATGTTTTGAGTTAGTTTTTGGCTGTGTATACATTTCATAAATAGAATACGCTTATCGGAAAGTGTATTTTTTTACTATAATCGTGCGAGCTTTTTGTGATTTGTTACGTCATGATATCGTATGTCATATTATGACAAGAAAGTTGGTTTTTTTTCCCACAAAAATCGCATTAGTTCACTTATATTGCATATAATATTTTTGCCATGCTGTATAACACAACGCGAAAAACAATCAAAACGTTTATAAACGCATAAACGTTCTACAAGATTTTTATCGACTGCCATTCGTAAAAAAGCGACCACAACAATTATTATTTAGTGTTTAATAATAATTACGGTTTTGGTCGATAACTGATGTAAAAAAAAAACAAATCCAGTGAAATTAATGCGCGCACCTACATCCGTCATTATTAATTTATTATCCTATTTAACAACCAATAAAATGAAAACACGTTAAACTTTTAGCGCTATTTAATAACGTGTACATACGGCTCGTGTTTACGACTATATTATTATATATTACATATTAAGATAATATATATTATATATATACATATATATGTGTATATAAAATTATAAATATATATTAAATTTTTCAATCGAAATTAAAGAGTCATAATATATATATATAGGTATTTATTTTTCCGGCACCGAACGTATTCTTAGTAAATAAGTTACCCCTTACCTGCCTACTGTATCGCGTGTACCTAACTGTAGGCTGTAATTTACGATCAATTAAGTAATGAGTCGCCCTTTCTCGAAGGGTGTACATCCAAATATAATATTTAGAAAAATATATAGAAATTTAGTTAGAAACTTAAATAAAAAATCGCCAAACAAAGGACTTATATTGTCTAAAGACATTCTATTTATAACCTATTATTGTTTCATATTGTTATAACTCATAATAATTTCACATGGGTCCGTTTTATGGGATACTTCAACTTCCTGCGATCGCCAAAGTACTACAAACTTCTTACTAATAGTTATTAGTAAGGTGCTTGATCTGAGTACTCTATCATATATCGGCAGAAAACGGATAATATAAATTTTCTTAACAAACTTATATCTGGCGAGGTTTGTTTACCTTCTCTTCTGGTGGATATCAACTAAGAATTCCACTAGCTTTATCGTGCCTCTCACTCTACCACTATCTACCTACATAATTCTCCTCTGCGCCGTTTGATGCGTTTGACTAAAGAGGACCCTGCTGGTATTGAGAATGTTTTTAAATAAATATATGTTATCCATGTAAACTTGTTAATAATTAAATCATTTAAAATACTAAAAGATATATTTTACTTGCACTTTTGTTATTGTTTTGAATATTAAAACCAGTTTTATATATTTTGAATACATAAATAATAATTTAGAAATTATAACTATTGATTATGGGATATTAAACCAAGTTTCTAATCAATAATTACTAGCTCTTACCAACGTATTGAAAATATTGAACATCCTGATTGGTAAAATGAATTGTATGCCCCTGATGCGTACTCTTAGTTGCGTAGTACTACTAACGCTATATTTGTATATTAGAAAACGGCCAACTATAAACATAATAATATATAAACTATCGTATAGAGTTTGTGGGTGACGGAATCGAATTCTACCTATACGTATTATACATTGTACATTATACATGTATAATCTAGACAGTACAATAAAACTAATAGTAAAAAAAAAAATTACATTGTAAACTGTAATTGATATTATATTATAATCGATTATTATTGTCATTTGATGGGTATAACCGATACGCCTATAATACATTGTGTATGACAGCTATAATATAAACACACCTTGTGAAATATGATTTAGTGTAGTCTGGTTTGAAAATTTTAAGTTGAATTTTTTTTTGTAAATAGAAAGAATATTGTGTTATAATACTTGTTCTATAAATAATATCCACTATTTATTTTATATATAGATATACTGTAAGACCGGTCACAAGGTCTTTAAAATACTGAAGAAGTTGATTCGCAATCGAACATATATGTAATGCATGCGTCTCATAAAATATAAAAACCTTATTGCATATTATATACTAGCCAACTCGTAAAACATTTTCGTGTGGATATCGAGCAGAAAGAACTTTTTTTTATTATAAATATATATACGCGTTATGTATGTAATATGTATACAAGCACACTTAAATAGAAGCGCACAAGACGCGTACGCAGAATAGAAAACTTAGAACAATTCTCAAGAAAAAATAAATTTACCAAAATAATGAAATAATTTTTAAATTTAGTTATAAAAACGAGATTAATTGCGTTTCAATAGGTTCCTACACAATATATTTGCATGACGTAATCATATAATAGTACCATAGTAATCAGTATCATATAACTGTATATTATATTATTATCTCTGAATAAATTTCGAAGTCATATATTTATATATATAAAAAAGCTCTTCATCGATCAAATATACTAAAATGTATATTATATATATATAAAACACTAAAAATGTTTCTACCTAGCTACCTATGTCCTTTATGAATTCCTAAACCGTTTATCCAATTACGATAGACTTTGGTACAGAGATAGATTAGATCTCGGGGAAGAAAATATGCTACATTTTGTCGCTAAAAATGGTAAATAAGATGTCTAAACCGGGAAGGTTATCAAACAGAGATTTTTAGATTTACTATGGACATTTTTGCTTATAAATGGTTGCTATTGGTTTTAATAAAATGAATTATTATTATACAATTGTTTTGAATTTTTTGATACTTTAGAGTTAAATTATACACTTACCACGATCTACCGCAGATAGATTGCCTACTTGATATAAAATAGTGATCGCATAATCACAAGCGAATTTCATGGACAACGCCAGTTGGTATGTTTATAAATTACAATCTAATATAATTTACCATTAAAAAGACATTGCTTCCACAACATGTTAAACCCAAAAGGAGTTGAACAATTACAAAAACCTAGCAATAGCAAAGCATTGCCGTGTTAGCTAGTACATTAATCTTTATGTATAACAATCAAAATATATCAGAATTAATATTATTCATAATGTACCCAAACTTAAACTTAATCGAAAATTAACGCTGCGTCCCGTTGCCATGCGGATGTGTAAAATAACATTTAAATAAAACAAATTTAAAATAATATTCGTGGAAACGAGGTGATGCTGTCGGCGAAAATATATTGTTCCGTTGACGATCGGTGCCATTAAATCTTTAGTTAAAACCTACGCTTTTGATTTTAAATTTTCCATTCCAATTCGCCGACCACTTATTATTATCGGTGGTGGGTAGGTCGACCCTTCATCGCGAAACAAAATCCGGTACCTATTTAGTACTTAGTAAGTACTACTTACCTATATAGCTAAATAATAGATATGTACGGTATTTACGGATGTAATTATTAATAGGCGTATAATAGGTACTTCATATTATTATAATAAGTATCCACGTTGTGGCTGCAGTATATAATAGTGTTGAGACTTGCGACTATATATAGGTATAGGTTACACACAATATTATTAAATTGGATGTACACATGCGAAACCGCATCATGATGTGTATAATTATCTACGAACCAAACACAATCGTTGCGTACATATAAATAAACCAACCTATATATATATATTATGTAGTAACAATTATTAGATTCTTGTCGAAGGGGGAGTAGGGGTACGCCGTTTAGAAATAATGAAAATCGCCAACTCATAATTTAAGGTCGTACGTATTCTATACAGGTCTAATATGGTTGAGCAACCGCCTCCTCGAAGGTCTTAAAACTCGGGTTGTATTATATTATAAAGCGCGCGCTGAAGAGAAAAAAAATGCACGTTATTAATATTATTTTATACTTTCTAATTATCTTAGCTCGAGGTGGTTCTTTATTACTAAATATTATATACTATATTGTTGTGTATATTTATATTAAACGTACCACTCTAAAGTGCATAAAGTTAGAAAGCTGATTTTGCGCTGCAGACTGCGGAAATTAAAATTTCCAATAAGCCTTCGAAATTGTCACAACGGTTAGATAGTACTTAATAATAACAATAGCTGAAAGTGTAAATATTTATTTAGATTATTAATCTAAACAGAACAGAAATGTATAGGTAAATGTAGGTATTTCATATGTTATGATATTGATATATTAATACTATATACTATATTATATTATAGTCAGTCCTGTAAAGAATACTTTTAAAAAGTACTTGAGTAAATACTCAAATACTTTAATTGTAAAGTATTTCAAATACTTTTGGTTTTTAAAGTGGGTTTCTAATTATCGTAATATAAACACATAGGTAGTAGGTAATCTAATAGTTATCTAATAGTTTTAAAGGGAATATTGTTATTCAATATTCAATAACTTTTTTTAGAATTCTGGTTTTCACAAACCTTTGGGCTTCGGGTAACACAGATATACAGAATATTAAATAAAATTATTATTCCATTATTGTAGTTGACAATAATATTTTTCCAACCAATTATTTCGAATAAAAATAAAATGTTCGAAATAAAAAACCAAAGTATTTAATACAAAAAAAAGTATTTAAAAACTTATTCAATACTTAAAAAAGTATTTGAATACTTTTACTTAAATACTTTACAGGACTGATTATAGTTATACAACTCATATACGTTCGTTTACCATTTAAAAACCTAGTTGTATTGATATATTAGTGTGGAATACGTATAGTACTTAAAATATGAAATATTAATAACGAAATAAATTAACAAAATACATTTTAGCAAAAAATCAAAAAGAAATGTTGCAACATATAATTATTTTATCTAATATATCTTTCAACAAAGGTTTTCTACTATATTTTACACTCTAGATCCCTCCACCCCCAAGCATGTATAATCTAAAATAATCTAATATATAAAATTGTCGTGTCACAATGTTAGTTACCATACTCCTCCGAAACAGCCTGATCGATTTTTTTGAAATTTATATGTATATTTAGTAGGTCTTAAGTAATAAGGGTTGTTCAGAAAAAAAAAAATAATAGTGTATTATTTATTGGCTAATTGGCTATGTTTGTTGATTTGTATTATTACTTTTTGTCAATATATATATTATAAATTAATGTTTGAGTGTAAACCTCTGGGAGGAAGATAGGCTAATTTAAAAAGGATTAAATTTGTTTTTTTTTTATTCATCGGATTTTAGTACGGTTAGGTTAGGTTAGGATTTTGTATTAATTGATTATATTAATCCACCATAGATGGAATACGACAAACTTGGTATAACTTTGATACTTTAGAGTTTAATCATACACTTACGTACACAAACAGCACGGGGTCCACGATCTAGCGCAGGTAGGTTGCCTACCTGATAATATACTGCTGTGAATCAGAATTTTTATTCCGGAGAACAGAAAAGTTAAGATAAATCTAGAACATCATACACCGAATATTAAATAACGCATTAAACAAAGTTTGAGTCATATACTGTTCGTACATTTAACGGGTAACGAAGTGCACGGGATCAGCTATAACATTTTTTCAATGTTTAAAGATCACATTTTTTTTCGTTGCCATGGATGCAATATTATTAAACATAATGTTTATATTATAATTGTTGTAATAATAATGAATATAAAAATATAATATCAGGATTATTATATTATGTAATACGAGTATGCCAATAAAGGGCGTATGTTAATCGATTTACTGTTGGTATAAATTTAAAACACGTGATGGTCTATAATAAATTTGCAATATACTTCTGGGTATAATATTTTAAAATAAAAAGTATCTTAAGAATAAAAAGTCTTTATAATAATTTTGAGTTTCTTATCAGCTATTTCGAAATTCAATTTTTCTATATGAATCATCGGCAGCATATTGTTTTGCTTATGAAATGTATGTTTTCATTTAACTAAAAAATAAAAACTTAAGAAATAATAAAGAAAAAAAATGCAGGAAAGAAGTAAAAATATTTTAAATACTGCAGTATAATAATATGATAATATATTATAATGGTTTACCCGTAATTCGGTATACTGTGGTTGGCAAAAGTTTATACGCGTACGGTCGGTTATCTACTCGTGTTCTAGTCAACGTGAACTCGTGTGTAATCTCTGTTGCAGTTGCAGTCTCAGCGAAATGATTATAATATTAAATCGCGTCGACCAGCGCTGGTCGTCGCGGTCGCCTCACGCGCGGTTATGGAACTTTGGCTCGCGGTGACCACACTAAAGTAATAAGTAATTATCGATGTGATCATATAGGAGCTATTATAAGTACTATGTGTGTCTATACGTGTGTGGTTTGTGTGCCAATCGCTCAAACTGCACATACGACGATAAAATATTATAATACAGCCGCACTCGCCAGCACGTCCGCATTGTAATAATAGTAGTACATACTAATAATGGTTTTGTGCCGCACGTGCGATAGCTGTCGATATATATGTATATATTATATTATATAGGTCTGTATATGGAAGATTTTATGTGTCGCCGGGGGAACTAATAACGCCGTGGAGATAGGTCCGAGACGTTTGAAATGTACAGATATAGTATATTTATATGTAGGTACCTACTATTATACTTACGCATGCAGTATATTTATAATATTGCTTATCTTAAAATAAAAAAATTTGTAATAATATTATGGCCGTAGAAACGGTGGTTAAGGATATCGATTAAACCCAAACACTGTCTAACACTTCAAACTCATTACCAATATAGACTCATCGAGTTCAGTCTGAGTCATAATATTATGACAGTCTTATGCAGTTTTTCATTTTGCAGTTTTATGCAGTATCTTGATATAATAAACACTCCTCAAAAATTCACTGTAAAAGAATACCCAATATAAAATATAACTAAATAACTGGCTAGCTTATCAAATTGTTTGAAACCCGCACTCACATATCGATAGCTATCATATTTTTATACTGCACCCAAATAAAATAATTCTACTAAATTAATACTAAAGCAAACTGCTAATCGAAACGTAAAAATCATTGATATAATGAAGTATACATACCTTAAGGCTTCGAATCTAATATTAACGAGCTGAATCAGATCATTAATACAACAAGCAACATTTTTATAAACACAACATAGATAAATCGTTTGAAAGAGAAATTAATAAAACTATCACATATCGGCGAAACGTATTGGTGAAACTACTGAAACCTATGGGTGAATACTATAGGTGAAAACTGAACTATAATAAAATGAACCACAAACGATATCTCTCAAGACAGTTGGAAATTTTCCATTAGTTATAGGAGTATATACCCACCTAATTAATTATGAATTGCTGTTCGTTAGTCTCGCTAAAACTCGAGAACGGCTGGACCGATTTGGCTCAATTTTTTTTTAAGATGTTCGTAATTGTCAGTATAAAAGAAGGTTTTTACGAAAGAAAATTTTAGGAAAATCCAGCGGAAAAGTAGGAAATCTGGATGTAAAAAATACAACAGTGTATTATAATTTATTGGTTGCTATTGATTAAGAGGACGTGATACCCGCATGTGTTGTCTCCGTCTTACAAGTGCGTAACATAGAAAATTTTACGCTCAACAAAACACGTGTGGCTCCGTTAATTTAAAAACTAGAGGGAATTTACTTTAATTTTAACACGAGTTAAGAGAATTTTAAGATACTCATAACTCGCGTTAAAATTAAAATATACTAAAAAGCCTATGAGGTTACCTAGATAATAATCTTATCTTTAGATTTTCGTAAGAGGTAAATTCACAATTTTTAAATTAACGGAGCTACACGTGTTCTGCTGAGCGTAACATTTTCTATGTTACGCACTTGTAAGACGGTGACAACACATGCGGGTATCACGTCCTCTTAATCGGGTATATTAATTGTTGATTTGTATTATTATTTGTTGTCAATAAATATATTATATATATATAAATGAATGTTTGTAGATTAGGCTAAATAAAAAATGGTTAAATTTAGTTTTTCTTATTCATTTGATATTAGTACGTTTAGCTTAGGTTAGGATTTTGTATTAATTGATTATATTAATCCACTATAGGTGGAATACGACAAACTTGGTATAACTTTGATACTTTAGAGTTAAATCATACATTTACGTACAAACAGCACGGGGATCCACGATCTAGCGCAGGTAGGTTGCCTACCTGATAATATACTGCTGTGAATCAGAATTTTTATTCCGGGCAACGGAAAAGTTAAGATTAATTTTGAAACCATACACCGAATATTAAACAACGAATTGAACAAAGTTTGTATTATAGTTTAAGTTTGTATATTTATCAGCTATAGTTGATTATAACATTTCAAACTATTGAAATGGAGCTCCATACCTACGGTAATATTTTAACAGATAGGTACTCAGCTTTGATGTGAAAACAATTCGTTTGGATTTTATACTCGTTAAATGATTTTCTGAATCCTCCTCCCTCCCCACAAATAGCTACAGAGAATTTGCTGATTGTGTTTTATTTATCTATGCGTGTACTGTATACGTATAATATAAATATAGGTACCTACCTATATTCGTATTATATAATCACACATTTTCTCGGGTCCGATTTTCACACTGCAGACGATCATTATTTACATTATTATTAGGTATGTATAGACGCTATTATTATAATATGCACGTTCGTCACCGGACGCCTTCGAGTTACCATACGTACATTGTATACAATAGGTAACTACGTATATTACACCATTATAATTTATAATAAAATTATATATATATATATGTATAGTAGATGTACACACACACACACACACACACACACACACACAAACCACGACACATGACAAGTTTCCGCGTGACGTCATGCCGTCTAAGACTCTGCTCGATTATATTTATAAATATATTGTATAATATTATATAATAATAATAATAATATATTATATTGGACGTATAAATTATAATACAATACACGTGTTTTTCGTCCGGACGCTTTACGATACCACGCGCGCACGCAACCATGCAACCTTCTCCTCGTCCGCCCTAACGGAATTTCGGTCTTTGTACCGCACCTCCTCACTCTCCCTCCCCCCCACCACCCCCGCTTTACCGACACCTTCGGCCGAGAGGAACGCGTATCATACGATTTATGTACGTGTGAGCGTAATACATGTGTGCGTGTCTCGGCTGGTTGAAATATGACGACGACGAAAATGTTTGAAACAGGCGTTAGGTATTACCATAAATAACGTTCCGCTCAGTCTCCGGATGACGACGACGAATCATCTGATCGTATAATAATAATAATATGTATCGTTACAGCGATCGATTCGTCGATCTTGTTTGTATCTGTTTTTTTTCAACTCGGCCTGGTCGTAATCATAGAAATCAACACCTACATAGAGGTACTTTTTTATTTTATATAGAAACACTTCAACTATAGGTATATATTATTATATAGTACTTAAAAAATACGCATAGGTATAATGTACGCACGCACGCTCTCAGTGACTGGAATAATCACCGACATTTTAAGAACGCCATATCATATAATATAAGTGTAGAACGCGGGACCCGATGTTTTGGGTTCGTGGGTACCTATATTTAAATATTATAAATTATGATTCCCGACGTGTGTCCACCCAATTTCTATTTTCGGTTTTGACGTGGACGTATTATATATGATAATACTCTCAACCATGTGAAATAAAGAAAATCAATTTATTTCATGTACCTATTGGCTATTATATTATAGACTAGATATTATAATATTTGTCAGGCCTATAGCTCTGTATGCATGCTAGGTATAGCCCTCAACAAAAACAGATGAAAAAAAGCTAGCAATATTCGAAAGGAAAGTACTAAGACAAATATATGGCTCAAAAAAGAATGAGGAAACCAATGAATTTGAACGTAGAACTAATGATGATCTATATGAACTATATACAACCAACCGAACATAGTAGCAGTAATGAAGAGCAAAAGAATCGGATGGACAGGACATGTCTGGCGTGCTGAAGGAAAAATATTAAATAAACTTAATGGAAACGAAACAAAAAGAGACCCCTCGGCCGACCGAGACAACGATGGAGTGACCGAGTATATCAAGACCTAAGGCTAATAGGAGTTGAGAATCCGGAAGAGATGGCAAATGATAGAGAACGACGGGAGGAGGTGGTAGCTGCGGCAAAGGGCCTTAATGACCTATTATACTAAGCCTAAAAAAAAAAAAAAATATTATAATATTATAGGCAAATATTTCACCAAAACTTCAGACGAGCTTCTGTTTGGAGACATAATTAGTTCCCACGGTGGGGGGTCAGAATAGGATAATATAATTAATATTTGATGGTAAAAACTAAAAAAATATTACAATTCCGAAGCATATCTTATAATCTTCTTGATGAATAAAAAAAAAAATACTATCTAATCATAACCATCTATTTTGTATACCCAAACGTGTATTTATTAAACCTCTATTCAAGCAATAATCAATTGAAAAACTTAATTTATTATTGAAATTTGGTAAGCACCTATTCCAATTTCTGGACTTATTAAACTCACAAAATATTTTGCATCATTTAAACTACAATATTTCTGTACAAAATGATTTTATTTCACTTAGACTCAACCATATAAACATAATTTATAACATTTCAAATAAATACTTTTAATATTTATTAGTTGTTAATAATGTTTTAAAAATATATTTCTAAAAATTAAATACTCCTACAATCCGACGATTTAAGAATAATACCTATAAGATATAAATAAATCATTTGAATAGTATATTTTTTTAAAAAAACCCCATAATATTAGACCTTGTTTCTCCGTTACCCTATTATGATACGCATAAATGTTCACACATGTATCGAGTATTTCGAGAAACTTATTATTTAGAAACACGTCATAAAAGCTATATCTACGACTCGACACTAATCGTGAACAACGCCCTCACACTAACCAAATAGTATATATATATATTATATATGCACATAATATATAGGTATTATGAAACTATAGTAGAGAGAGAGAGAGAAATTCCCTTATCCAATTTTACAGTTTTCTATTATAATATTCTCATTCCTGCATGTAATACAAATTCAGTCACGACGTTGGCGTATTACTACTGTAGTGCGGCAACGCGATACCTATATAATAATATACGAACGAGTAAATAAATATACAGCCCAAAAAGGGTGCGTGAGTATTTTTCTGGACATCACACGACGATCACACAAAACAAAACAACAGCAAAAAGAAAAAAATAATGAAAAAAATCAATGTTATGCTCAAAACAAGACTATAAAATGAACCGTATACACAAACACGCCGAACAACGATCCCGTTAGGTAGATATACGTTTTCAGGAGAAAAAAACCGAATTGTTTTCAACAACAAAACCGAACGGCAAAAAAACAATTTTTTTCTCGAGTTCTGGCCATATTATACAATAACGGTATCTGCGGACGATCAGAGGAGCAAAAAATATGAATATTCGATAACATTATATACATGTAGGTATAAATATACTGTAATATCGTCACCCCGGATATGGGAAACGAAATGGACCATCTTCAGTCAACGGTCGCACGACAGAGTACACGGACCAAGTGTGATCTGCGAGTAAATGGAATATTATTGTAATACATTTTGTCTTATAGTTTCATCAACTCGACGTAGCATATCACATCCGTATCGCGTGGTACTTATCGTATTGTCTGTCGCATTGTTAAGTTTCGCGCTGGTACTTACAAGATACTATTTAGTAGTTACCTACATCGTCGTTATAATATTGTACTCCGCGTTACAACGTCAGCAACCACGATCCGTCTCACAGCAGCCGTAAAACGATATTTTGAAAAAAATAATTTCGATCTTCAACTTGGGTCCTGCGGCTACGCATAGTAGTTTCGGCGTGCGTAGGTGATAATGTCTTTTGACGCACGTACACAAACACACATATGCATCAGGAAACCGTTACTACCGTAGGTGAGCGCGTATTTGTATAGGTATTATATATAATACGTAGACGACCGACGGCCAGCACGGTAGTAGACACACAATGCAGGTATGACATGTACATGATATATTATCGTTATAAAAAATTACGTTACCATATACCAAAACTATATGATAGATATGATTTACCCGTGTGCGGGGTGCTCTGTTTGCCCGCGTTTTTCGTGCCGCCTTCGGTAAATATTGGTCCCGCGCGAGTGACGAACAAATCGGGAGCGTACAAATAGATGTTAAAGAATATGATATATTATTATTATAAGTCATTGTGCACACACATACAGCAATATATTATAATAACGGATACAAGTAGGTACGCTGTGTGAGTGTGATTTGGTTTGTTTTTTTTTTAGTTTTCTTAATTATGCGTCCGTCGGTTGGTAAAAGATCCGATGCGCGGGGCTGCCGTGCGTTGTGATATTATACCCAGTCGTTTTACGCAGTGTTTTAGTATATTCTTTTTTATAATCAATGACGGAATATAATTTGTAATTCCAGCGCGTATATTTACTGCGGCACGTACATAATTCGTTCATTTATATTCAAATTATCACGTGAAACGGCGTGCACATAATATACATATTAAACCTATATAGTATATAAATATACCCGATTTTAATCCCGGAATCATGAGAATAATCGTCCGACTCCGTGGGCCACGACGGGACGAGAAGGGCGGGTCGAAGAATTTCCTAATTTATCGACGACGACGCGATGCTGCGACAGATACCTATATATATATATATATATATATATATACGAACTCTGCAGCAGCTTCAATGACATTGGTCTCGGGCGCGAAGGAGGGGAAACCAGAAAATCCGCCGCCGCGTATCCTATCGGAGCGATTAGCATAGAAATGGGGTTGGGAACGACTAAAATATATATTGTTATACGAATGCGGTGATGATATGGAGAGAGGGGTGGGGAAAAGAACGGAAAACACGGGAAATTCCCGCGCAGGAAATTGCCGGAAGGAACTGCAGGGGAAAAATGCGTGCGTGGCAAAAAGTTTCGCGTGGGAGGTCGTATATGTATATTATATACTAAGGGTATTTTGGATTCAGCAATGCGCCACCCCTGCACCACCACCACCACACATATTATTATATATTTACGGCGTGTACGGCGCACTGACGTGTGTATCACTGATGGCCGACGGTGAATACCAAAAACTGCTGCTTTATGTAAATTCCAAGCGAGGGAAAAAAGATTTCTCGCGAGGGATTTGAATACAAAAATAGGAATATAAAAAAGGGCGCACCCGCTTTTAACGCGATTGCGTTATTTATTGTTTTTTTTTTCTTTCTGCCGTTTTCACGACTCTGCGTAGAGCAATATATAGGAATACACTATGCGTATTATATAATACTGTACAGCTCTACTATATAGGATGTGTATTATATTTTTTTTTCCGTCCAATAGCCATAATTTGTACAATATTATATAATATGCATATATACCGCGGTAGAGTGTAATGGCGTTCCCGATTAAACGCCATTTGTCATTAGCATAGCGCGTGTTTTAAACTTTCCGGTTAGGTACGATTAAAATATTACACTACTTTTGGTAGGTAGTAGGTACATTACTATTCGACCGCAAGTTCACGAAACGAATTATTACATACAAACATGCTTTTTTGCAGTAAAACAGAAAATATTAATCTCTGTTTTATTTTTTTGGGGGGTTATTATATTATATTATATAAAACGAGCAAGCAAAAACACTATATTATCTATTATAGTGCGCGTGTTATGTTCTTGCTGTTCTATAAGTGATTAATTAGTCCGAAAATGAACGCAAATATAAATGTAATAAAATTATATAGGTACCTAGCAATCTACCTATACTATTAATGTCTTCGATAAATGTATTCGTTTCGAATACCTACCTTTACAAATCCGAACAAAAATTGGGATAATTTATCAAAAATATGCAGGGCTATACACACATGCATATGTGTATTCGAATACATTTATATATTTACAGCAGAATATATAATAATTATTTTAATTTCTGATATAAAGCATTGGTGTTATCGTGCTAATAATTAGCTAGACCTAACCAGCTCATCTCTTTATTATGAAACTTAGTCTATACCTAAAGGCTAAACAAGTATCATTAATTTTAATTGAATCACACTTTTGATAGGTTTAACAATAACGGTATTGGCAATGATCTCGATGATCTCTTTGAATAAAAACCTAAACAATTCACTATAAAAATGTGTAGTCTGTATAATAACGTATATATATATGAATTATAAATTATATTAAGAACTAAAAATATTACAATCGATGTCACGCAATATTTATTCTATAATTTTTCGTGTAGGTATGTATAGAAATGTGCAGCTGCATGCGCCATGCATATATTCTTTCACGCATATTATTATAATATACCGGGAACCTATACTTAATATCGAAGACTAAATTTTTTTTTAAACCGAAAAATGAAAATCAATTACGCGTTTCACAACCTGAGCCAAAAGTCAAACGCGGGTAGTAATTTGTATTTGTTATTATTATTTATTTTTCTCTTTACCGTTATGCCGCTGTCTACATATTAGTTTACCGCATGCAGTGCGTGTATATACCTAAATATATATAATATACAAACATGAAGTATGTGTACAGTGTACACAGCTACCTATTTTGGGCCATATAATATACGGCGAAAACAAATATTTTAATGTCAAAATATCGTACGACCTCCACCGTCGATCGTATTCGTGTTTTTATACTCTTATAGGTATGTGCATGTCTATACCCATAATATAATTATTATGCCGTCGTACTTAACTGATTCTCATCGTAAAACCGGTGCCTCACTCGATATGTTTTCGCGATAATTAACGTCATCGGGTGGCACCGATTTGCCGGTAACATATTATATTATGACGATATAATATTTGTCGTTCGTTCGTGCACGGAATAACAATCAATAACGAATAAAGATGAAAATAATTTTTCAAATTCCAACGGATTAACCTATACCTAATGTATATTATACGCAAAAACACAATAATCATATCGATCAGCCTGCAGTGTAACAACTGCTGTGGGTTTCCACATTTTCAATGGAGGGTATAGCTGATGACTTTAGACATTTTTGAACGACGAATCATTTTTTTTAATCATGGCATATGTAAGTGATGTGATCAGTAGTGGTGCGAAAAATAATTGTTATTCACGGGACACAAAACGTTGTTCAACACGCCTACCCCTGAGATACTGATACTGAAATGTCAGCTGTACCTCTGTAGTTATACACCCAAACGTCATTCAGTATGACAACTGATAAGCCCTCTGTACTGGGCAGTATCCACACACCAGTATTTTTCCCGAAAATTCTCGGTCGTGGCCACTGGATGTGATGCGATGCGGTTATGTATATATGTACACGCGGTCCGTTTGTTGAGTTTATTCTGTCAGAATTAATCGATCGACAAGCACACGCTATATATTATAGTATATTAGCAGGCCATATACGGTGACACGGCGGTATAAAACGTGCATCGTACATTATTTATATCTAGGCATTTTAATAATATTCCGTCTAATGGACAGTTGTTGGAAATCGGTAGCCGAAAACGATTTGCCCGCGTCGTTCGGTCTTTTGCGTCTCTCCCCCGCGAGGACCCCGTGGTACAGCCGTGTGCTCGCGCATTCACTCATTATATACAATATAATATTGTAATATCGCACATAATCGTATAGGTACTATAATAAAATATTACATTGGTAGAGAAGGTATCTAATACATCGTACACGTGTAAAACCATGTGTTTTATACATTGTCGTGTTTGCTGGACAAGAAGAAAAAAATTGACGCATACAACGCTTTGTACGCTCGTGTGTAACGTGAGGCGTTTAAAGATGTCGGTATATAATATATTATATTATAATATGTACCTATGTATATGCGCGCGCGGCACGGGCTACTGATTCGCGTACACATTATTATGCTATAAGTTGTATAACGAATAAAATTGTCGCTTATTATATTTAATACATCGCGACAATAGAATTATAATAAAACGGTATACGCAAACGACCAGAAAAAGCATTTGAATTACCGCGAAACCCGTGTGAAATAACTCTCGTATATACATTGTCGCGCGCGTATAATGCGTATTATAATATACCATAGAATATACATATTATTATATTACATTGTACAAATCCACGACTTCTGCAAATAGGTACCTATATTACTATATAGGTACACGAAAATATGACATATAATAATGCTATCTACCCCGAAAAAATGATGCTTAACATATTATACGCAGTGCGTATATTATACATATATTATATAATACATATTATTATCATATCGTATAGACTTCTAGTTAAGTATAATTTTATCTCTTTTTCCGCCCCGACAGAGATCGTGAGACCGACCCTAGAATATGATGGCAGCCGTGCAGGTTATTACAATTACGACATATTTTATACTTTTACACGCCTTTTCATATATGAACATTTATATACCTAGGCATGAGCCGACTATGGTGTCAGGTGCATCGCGCGAGATCGTTCAGCCTATTTCTTCAATTTTAATTTTTTTTTTGAAAATTACATTCACCTCAGAGTCAGCTTCATTAACCTAGTTCAAAACGACTGGATAAAAGGGATGGCAAGATAGGTAATTGCCAACGACCAAGAAAAATTTGTCCAGAAAATTAAAATGAAATTCATATAATAACATAAATAAAAATAAAACAATTATAATATTTGCTGTCACTATTAAGTATGCAGATATTCTTTCAATTATATTGTATTACTATTTACTGAATATTATTAAATGGTTATATTGATAATAATAGTGAATATTGATATTTTCATATAAAAAGTTTGGTAGACGTCAAATATAATAAATTGAATAACTTCATCGGATACAAATAATAAATATTGTCTTATTGACAATTGAACAAATATTAAAATGTTTTCTTTATCTGCAAGAAGTATAATACATTTTATATGACCGTTAAAGAGCATATAACATTAACATAGGTATTTTTAATTAATATCTAATGCATTTTCAAAGGTGTATGAATGTGTGACGTGTAATCATTTAGTGTTTAAATGATTATAATATTATAATGGTCCTATAATATCGTTAATATAGCCCTTTATAGGAAAACTTAAATGAAAATATGTTAACATTTTATATCTCGTAAAGTAAATTATGGCTTTTGAAAATTCATTTTGGATATCTTATAGAATAAGAATATATTTTATTTTTATCATACAAAATGGTAGGTATATTATGCATTTCATTAAAACAAATTAAAAAGTACATCACATGATGTGCAGTTACAAAAATTAATAAATACAATTATAGGTTTTTAAATTATGATACAATGTTGTTTTCTATACAATTGGCATGTTTTTCAATATTTTCTACTGACATAATTCGATGGTTAGATGGTAAAATGGCGTAAACGTCAATTTTAAAATTGTTCAGGTAAGCCGAAAAACAGATATTTTCATATGAACTGTGTTACAACCTTAGAACATCGTATAACATTTCGATTTGAAACTTAATATGATTTATCATGATAGTATTTATAGTAATATGTAACACTCATGATTACGATAACTGACTGTATTGTATGCGGCTATCGAAAAAAAGCTCAGTTGGATCGTTCGCTGCAAACACATAATACACTATAGATACGCTATATCCCATATCAACGATTTATTATATATTCACGATGTAAACAGGATTAGTGTCGTAATTTACCCGATGTTATAAACAATATAGTCTTAAACATTATGTTACTAATTCACCTAAAAGCTGCGATTTGGTCCCTGTATCGTTTTATTTGTAAAATCCACTTCATTGTGCCATGGTACCACGTGGAACCAATAATTAGCTGCGGCCTGTTGTCGTGTCAACGAACGAAATGCGTTTATAAAATAATATATACCGTGCGTGTAAAAATATGCCATTAAATAATGCATTTCATTTTGCGAAATAAATTTTAATTTTAATTTCGATAAATCACTGTGTTTTGTATAATGAATACAACGAAATTTGCAATTTATTTAGAACTATATACCACCATTATATAAATATAATATTCATATAGTTAAATATAATATTGTACCTATACCTATGTTTGTATTTAATTATACTACTGTATAACTAATTTCGTTTGAGTGTCCTGTGCGATTGATGAAGTGCAAAGATTTGCATGATTAAAATAATTTATAAAATATAATATTATGCTTCATCAAGAACAGATTTGGGGTTCGATCACTATTGCAAGCATATAGATCGAAACATATACACCTATATACGTATGACGGAATATTATTAATTAATTTACGAAGAGCACCCATTGTGTGTAAGACCATTTGGATTTAATGTTTGATTATTTTTATAATTTACCTATCCGTATTGGAGAACATAATATAATATAGGTTCAAATTATTTTTACTGTTCGATAAAAGATTTAAAAATTAGAAATTTAGGTTTTGGATTGGTAGACGTGTATTGTGAATTTAAGATTATTTCTATAACATTTACATAAGTATTTTTTATACTATTGTTTGAACTTTGAATAAACTTATAAAAAAACGCCCGCGTATTATATTATTATCTATATTATATTGTATGAGAAAATTGCTTTTGGAAATACCATTCAAGTCACCCTCTATATGTAAGAAAACATCATGGAAAAAACGACTTACAGTATAGTATACATATAAATATTATAGCAAAAATTGTTTATTTATATATGTAACATATTATACTATTTTATACGAAAACGATAATTTATTCCAATCTCACGTGGAGTGTAGTTTTTACGTAGAAACAAGTAACAACTCTATATAATATATACCGGATGATGGAAATGCGCATCATTATATGTGATGTATTATTATATTCTTTTTTCGAATTTATACCGTGTGGTTGCAATCATTTTCGTAATTGGAAAATATTTTTACGACGCAGCTGCACGTTTTCCTTTTTGTTTCGATATCATTGTTATTGTCATATTTTTGGTTTTATACTGTCTAGTTGTTGTGAACTCGCGATTACAGTGAAATTTACGACGTTTTTTATAGGCTAAAAGTTATAGAAAAAGACGTGGTATATCTGAGCCCAAAATGTAATTTAAATGTATTCAGAATCCTTGAAACTTAAAAAAAAAATAAAACAAATGATACATATTCACAAAAAAAGTTATAATAAATAATATTAACACGAGAAAATAACTTAATATATTATAGTGGCGCAACTAACATTTAACAGCTGATATGTGGTAGCATACACGTTTTAGAAATATTGTTATATTGTTTTCCTATCACAAATATTACGTAGATTTCAATTTTCCGGTCAAAAATTTATTTTACCAAAGCAAATACCAAAAATTCTAAATAATTAGAAATTATAACAAATGCGTCTTTTCACCGCATTATTGGGGTAAAAGTGGGCACCTAATGGGGTAATAGGCCACATGCTAAATTAATTCATAAAATCTATTTTATTAAAAGATTATTATTTATTTTATTTTTATCAAATTATAAGTTATAAATATATATATAATATGCATGCATAATATAATAGTCCCTAATATAATATATAATTAATACATTATTAGTAGTAAATACTAAGACAAAGTAATTTTTTTAAGTATAATTATTCAATAAATATTACATAATATTATTTAATCATTCTTTAATACATCATAGATATAATGTACCCATTAGTTCAAATAAATAAATAAATAAATAGATATAATTAAATGTCTGACCAGATGGCAATTATTATTAAATTACTTATAAACAATAGTTCATTTTGCCCTATGCGCCATTATACCCCGGGTTACTCTACTTTACATCATGATATAATAATTTAAAATCGTAAATTTGTTGACCTGCACATATTTAAATAACCAACATTCATTTCACTTAAATATTCAAAGTTATATGTATTTTTAAAATATATTAATTTATACTTGAGGTTTTACTTGAAAAGTCCCTATTCTATACTTAATATATAGGTAGGTATAGTAATATTATGCTTGATTAAAATTAATAATAAGTAGGTATTGATTAATTTACTATAATAAGTCCTGCAGCTACCGCATTTCAATACTTTTAAATTAAGTAACAATAAAAAAGAGCTCAAATAAATGCAACCAGGATGGGTGCGTACTTGCTATTTTTCGAGAAATTGAAGAAGTTTCAAAGGAAAAACGTTATGTTGACTGTGACATAATTAAATAATTGACGTAGGTACAGCACTGTAAATATAGCAAGTATACAAATATATAGGTCCCATAGTACGGCTTGTATATACTACTAGTTATAGAGTTGTAATATGAAATGTACATATAGATAAATATTCTATGATTTTATACATATTATGTAACTTACAAACATGTACTGACAGTATTGGATTGGATGATAGATAACTTACTGATGCGACGGGGTAGGTGCATTTATATGCGACCGATCGCGATCATTTGATATATATGTGTGTGTGTGTTTTCGAAAGGGGAGTGACGGATACATTCGGAATTTATTGCACTAGCGCAATGCGTTGTAAAAACTCATAGAATAATAATTTCGGAAGTATAGCTAATGAAAACCACTCTCCAAAACTCGGTCGTATGTATACATGTGTACGCGTATATATGATGGTTTTTATATTTATGTACAATGTATATTATATAGGGCGGTGAAGAGCAAAAAAATAAAAAATAAATGTCAACGAGAAACTTTGGTCCGTTAACCAGCTATATGTATATAATTCCACAGAGTTTATATAATATAATATTTGCTCGGAGCAAATCAAACGACTTCCACACGCAGCTATATAATTTGTCCCTCACACACACACACACACACACACACACACACACACACGCGTCCTCCGCCATTTTATATCGGCGCTCATTATCTTGTCGAATAGTTTCCGACTTTATATGCGCCGCTCGCACGCGTTCGGGCATCTTATATTTTTTATTCGATCAATTCCGGAGATGTTTGCAATATTCTCCGGGACAACTTTGGACATAAATATTGTAGCATTATTTATATATGTATGCGCTCCGTCGTTGCGACATTTTAAGTTCGACTCCGCGTATATATATAATTTATGTGCGCAAAGTTATATGTACTCGTATGTTATTATATGGAGTCGTTCGCTATATACACAGTATAATATACACTATACACATATTATATTATATCATATATATATAATAATATTGTGTACGTTATATCGATTTTTGTCATTTATTTATTTCATATATTATATGAGTTCGAAGGCCGCAAAACTTTATCACGTTGTATATGTGTCTATTATAATATTATCATGTATATATTTTACCCGTATAGCGCGAGATCGTCTTCTTAGCGACTCCGTGGTGTGTGCAGACAGCGACGGTATATTATACGCGATCCGTATATATATTATACATAATAACCTATAATAGGTACCTAAACATATATTATATTATATATATTAGAGAAGACGAAAAAACAGTAGGTAATAATAATAATAATAATAATATTAAAAACTAAAAAGGGAACCACGGCGTACCTAATGATGCCGGTTTCGAATTCGAATGATATAATATATTGTGTATGTAGACGGCTGCGTGTGGGGGCGTACCTATATTATATTATACCAAATGAAAAAAAAATGTCTCGAGAGGGATACGTATATTAGGACCTTTATATATATATTATAATCGTCGCGACGAGTGTGAGAATTTCGATATGTACGAAACCCGGCGTGGTTATATATCCTAATTAGAAGGGTTTCAAAAACGTGAGACTATACGTATAATATACTATACATTATGCATTATATATATGCTGTGGTATTTATAAATAAATGAAGGGTTCGAAATTTACTGATTATGTATAGGTATATATTGTATTTTAAGTATACACATGCGCGACGGCGTTCGTTCGTTATACGACCTTTTCTCAAATACACACATTGTTCTAGTATATTTTACATATATATATGACGTGTAATACGAGTTAGACCGTGTTATGCGTGAAGAGAAAAAACTACGTTAATTAGGTCTAAAGGATTTTGTATTTTTACATATTTTATACACAATAAATAAAATGGAGAAAAAAACGGATGTCGACATCCCGATGATAATGATCGCCTATATAGCCGACCACGCACATCAGTCACATATGTATATAGGTATGAGTAGAATAGCAGATATATTCATTTACACCCATATTATAGCTCACACGTATATGATATAATTATGTGCATCGTATGTATATATAAGTTTGAACCAGCATGGAGTATGTACAAATAATAATATAATAATATATTTTCCAAATTACCAACAAATTTTTATAATGTAATATATAATATTCTGGAAGTTTAAATGGGAATTCGTCGTACATGGACACATTTATAATATTGTAGTAATATATTATCGAGAAAATGATAACCTATGTAATTTATATACAATATACCTACGCCGCCGCGGCATACGAAATTTTTGACGCGGTTTGAAACGAAAAAAAAACAGAAGAAAAATTGCGGCGGCGATACGGTCGGAAGCCGACGGACCGTGTGGCTATGATATATTATACAATATATAATACACAAAATAAAATGTTATATGTTATGCGTATATATTGTGTATACGTATGTACCTATATAGCATATAAAATTATAACAATAAAAAATGTATACATGATACGTATATTATATATAATATTATATAGTTCATGGAAACCAATTGTGTGTGGTTTACAACTGGTTCATATGTGGATATATATCGCACGTGGTTTTTACGCGTACAAAAATATTCGGCGGCGATTCGACCGTGTTTGGAATAAATGTGGCCACGTGGCTGTAAGTCACGTGGAGACACGCCTAATGCGCCGCTGAGTTTGGGTATAGATTTTTTGAAAAAAAAAAATAATAATAATAAATACTATTCTGAATACCGCTACGACTTGCGAGTATAACATATTATAATATGCATACACGTTTAACGCATTTTTCATGGACGCTATTTATTAGGTGCTCTATAATATATTTTAAAATATAACGTTTGGGGAAACTGATTTTCCTCGAACGTGAGACTTTCCTCTGCAGCTCCTTCCAAGTGTATCTATCTATGGTGGATCGGTATTTACTTTTATATGACATATCATATTATATAGTAATTATAGTATATTATGAACTATATATAGGCACACACCGATATGACTCCAAATATATGCACACGATTATTGAATATTGACATACTAATTGTACGTCGTGTGATTCTGCATTTCCGCCGTGTAGTGAGTAAGTAGGTACATATAGGTAAAACGCAGCGAAACCAGTGCATACGATTTGATTTTTATTACTAATTGTTGATGTACAATAAAATTACCACAATCTATCAAATTTAATAACTATATACAAAGTGATTCACACAAGAATGCTCGTCCCGTTTTTCTTTTTAATAATGACATTTGTTTTTTAAGTATACTTATAGGAACCATATTTTCAAATAATGTATATTTTATACCATTAAAGGAGTGTTTAGTACCGAAATTTACTTATTTTTTTTTATATGAGAGGCCTGTTTTCCTACACATTAAAAATTAGATGACTCTTTTGAAAATGTTGACATATCTAAATCGAATTTTGAATGAGTAGATTTTTAGTTATTTAACTTTGTTTAAAAAGGATACCATTACAGATACCAAGCATGCCAATAGGTTTAAAATATATTAGGGGCTATGTTGATTTAAAAACTATAGTACCCAATTCATATTAATCTATCAAGTATTAGTCTGATATAATTCGGATTCCCGCAGCAGATTGCCTTTCTGATTCCAGATAATATTCGATATGCCCATCCTGAATATAAACACAATACATAATATATAGGTACCGAAACAAGTGAAATCAATCGAGTATATTTTATTATAATAAAAATTAATGGAATTCGTTTGATAATTATTGACTTTGCACGGTTATCATTACTATAATTATTTAGACTTCCCTTGAAACGTAGCCTTGACAACGCTCATCGGCTAAATTATCGGTGGAAAGAATAATAGGTATAACTTGTAAGTCTATGCAATATGTAAGATGTACTGTGGGCATTGTGCGCTGTCATATTATAAATTATAATCGAGCATAACATAATGTTTCGCGCTGTTAACGGACACGGTGCAAAAAGTAACGTGTTGAGAAATAAATTACGAATGATGGACACACAGAAAATAGTAATTTTGCAGTAGGAAAAAAGAAGAAAACAACTGTAAAATATGTTCGACATTACAATAAAATGAACTAATAGGTCAAGGAAAATAATAAATATACAACATGATAATTAAAATATTATGTATACCTATAATAGAAATGACAGTTACCACAAACACTGTAGTGACGATGCAATTTGGTTATTTTTTCGTTTTATTCAATAGAATAATAATAATAACATTTTAACAGTTTTTAAAATCGTCTAAAATATAGGTGTCTCAAAACCCATTATAGGTTAAGTTGTGATGTTGAGTCCGTGTTTATTTTATATATTATATTAGATAATAATATGCAGATTGCAGGTATTAACCTACCTAAATTGTATATATTACCTAGCCCTATATTTGTATTACAATATTTTCTCTCGTTGTTTGATTTTTATTTCTTAATGCAATTCAAAGTATATAATATGAGATTTTTAAGTTTTTTTTATAAAATATATATTTATAATTTCTATCAATAAAATATAAATACACTACGAATTCGTTTAATGGTTATCCGCGTGTTAGTAAAATGTAGTCTTTAAACTATGTACATATATATAAATATTATACATTATATAATGATCAAATACCTAGGTATTCGTTTTATGCTCATATGAGAGGTTTCGTTTGATTTTGGTTCGTATAAAAACATCACATAAAACATTGTCGGCGTGCAATATATACTTGATCCGTAAAATATAGAAGGGTTTAGTTTAATAATTATGTCATAACGATTAAATTATCAAACGCGTATAATAATATGCACGTCGAGTCGACTGGGAAATTCAATTCCGAATATTATAATATACCTATAATTATTAATGACAAAAAGTTGTCAGGACGTTTCGCATATAAATCGTTTTCAATAAATTATGTCAATAAAGACTGACTGTATACCTATATACCTACATATAGCATAAATTAAGCGTGTGCGCGTATACGTATTTAAAAAACGTGTACTTCATATAATATATATATATATATATATATATACGATCCTGTATTAAAAAAATTAAACAACAAAAGCCTGAGCATAACGCATATATATAGCTGTTGTTATATGTATATATTATTATAGAGTAATCCGATGGACAGACAGATAGGAACGCGACGCTGCAGTAAACGTCAATGACGAAAATTATATATACTTAATCTGTAAAATAATAGCCACCGCGATGTTGAACGACACGAAACTGATTATTTTCGTATACCTACACGGCGTGCAGTTTGGGTGGAGTTTAGTTTTTAATTTAAATTCCCCATCGACACGGTTTTCACGGAACACGATTGGACGAGAGTAAAAAATAATTATATTATACCATGTACCTCTACACACCATAGGTATATTATTAAGCAGGTATCACGGATTACCTGCGCTGCGGCCGGCGATATAATCTCTTTTCGATTCGTAGCCATGGTGTAAGTTATAGGCTTACATAATAATATACCTATAGAAGACTTTCGAGATTCTTTGGTGAACTTTATATAGTAGGTATATTATATTTCAATATTTGTACGTACAAATATTTTATAAGACATCATAAACGTTTCGATCCAACAACAAAACAACAAAATAATAATATTATATTCTACACCGTATACCTATTATAACTATATATATTCACATAGCACACGATATATTGCCCATTAAAGGTATATAGGTATATTTTTGTGTCTATAATGTATTATTAAGTATTTTCTGTGCTCTTCCTCCGAGTTATCAGATCGGCAGGATATGAATAATCGTCAAATGTAAACTATTATAAAATACGAAGATTTGAACGAGCTGGTTAAATTTAAAGCTAGTTAAATAACGGTGTATCCGAATCTCCTCTGAAAATCAAAAACGTTAGGAACGAATAATAAACAGGTAGATAATCATTGGTAAAATTATTTGGGGAAAATGTTAAACGAATATATACGTACTGATAGCGTAAACAATTTTACTATTCTCGCTCACTTAAAATTCTCAAGTTTTTCCCTTCTATGTATGTATATAATATTATCGTATACAATACCTACACCTATAGCCCCTGAGACCACATTTACGTTATGATGTGCGATAAAAATGTATATGTCTGCGTAACGAAAATGATTACTATCGGAAGATGCGCGTACTATAATAAAAATATTATTGCTCGAGGTCTCTGAGAAATATCTTCGAAATATCGCACGTGTATGGACGCATAACCTTTCGTGTATATAATATAATATATTGCGGGGCGTGGAAGAATAATATTAAAATAGGTAAGTACGGACAGAGTAAAAATCATTATCGCATAATATATTAATAATATGCATGTATTAGTTGCTGACTGCAGTATATTTTATATTATGCCCGATAATATCATGTATATTATAATTTACAATATATATATAAGGTATTAAATTATAATCATTAGAAAACACGTTCTCCTGCAACAGCACGAAAGTGTATGACATATAGGTATTTTCTCAAGTATAGGTGCAAGTATGATTGTTTTTTTTTTTTTAATTTTTGAAGTAAATGATCCATGTCAGTAAGCCTCTTTAAATACATATATGTTACACAAAATATAGCTACCTAAATCATATGGTTATTATATAACATATATGTAATAGTATATCTATAATATATATTCCTACCTATAATTGATTTCGTATGTATGCAGTATAAATATAAATATATACATGTTAACACACTGGTAATAAAACTATTAATGTCATGCAATGTTCTGCCAATTTAAATAATAATAATAATAATTTATAATATACGATAAACGTAGATGTATGTAGCATGTAGGTTGTACCTATAGAAAGAAATGTAGGATATTTTATATCATAATACATCGTTTTATACCGTCAAATCAAAAAATTACGAAAAAACGCGCTAGAATATTATTATTATAATTATTTTTATTTACCTATATTTCACCAAACAATATTGTAATTTTATAAAACAATCTTATTTTTCATCTGTATAATACCCATTGATATTGTGAATTTAAGTAAATTGTCTACGATGTTACAATAAAGTCATGCATAACATCGTATGCCGGTATACCTATATAATCGTCACTCCAGCCTTATATTGAAACCATCGAAAACAATACTTAATTATTCTTAAAATATACAGTGAAACTTCCATTTTATGAAGTCTCATAAATAACAAAAAAATTACTTTTAAGAAATGTTCGTTAAATATGATTAATTAAAACTTGTTCTAATTTAGTTTGGTTCTAAAAAGTATTTCGTTTAATAGAAAATGTTGTTAAATGTAACTTTGTTATATGGAAGTTTCACTGTAAATGTAATAGGTATATAGGTTAGGTTAGGTTATTAGCATTGACCTGAGTGTGTTATATAATATGCAGACGGTACTTTTTGTGAACATAATGTTAAATATAATATTAGGTATAAGTTTAGTAAAAGCTCATGCTCCCGACGAATGTGGATTTATAGCGATATTATACATGCGTAAAGGAATTTACTTACATAGTTATATACATACATAATATCATATATAAGTGTAGATAGGTATATATAGCTGAAATCGCCGGTCAACCAAATTTTGGACACTACGAGAAATTCGTTCACGACATCATATTATATTATTGTATAATATTATAATCATGGTGGCTTGCGTTAAGGGATAATAAGAATAATAAGCGTATAGAAACGGGGTGTGTTTTTTGTCTCTCCCTCACTCCCTCTCACCATGTCACTCACTCTATCACTCTATCGCCCTCTGCTCTCACTCTGACGACGTTGTTGCAGTATACGCATTTATATTATATATATATATACACATGTTATTATTATTATTATTATTGTGTTATATACGGTCGCCGCCATCCCCGTCGTAGTCGTCGGCCATCATGGCGGCAGCAGCATTCCATGTGCACACATATATAATAATATATTGTGCGTGCGTGTATTGTGTACGAGAAATCCGGTGTGGTGGCAGTGTGTGTGTGTCCCGAATAGAGGAGGCGGTGGTGTGTGGCGACGGAGACGATTATAAGATGCCGACCGACTGGAGCCAAGAACGACCGTTCTATGTGTGAATGTATGTGTACGGCTACTTATATAGGACACACACGGTGTGTGTGTGAGTATGTGTGTATCGGTCTGTATACATGTGTATTTGTGGACGTGAAATCGTCGCATATGTGAGTTCCGGACCGACAAAAGCTAACGTCCGTGTCGTGTGTTCCGAAGAGGGCTAAAGTCTTATTTGGTTTTATACGCGTATATTGTTTCCGACAGTGCAAGTACATAATATTCTTTTGACGGCGTATTCCGATATTTTTCCTTTTTGTTTCCGGACTTTGATGTCCCGGACGTAACACAGCGGACGCGTCGTTAAAATAATATAATAAGAGAAATAAAAAAATAGAAACCTGTATTTGAGTCGTATTATGATAATATTATATTCTGTACAGCAGCGCGCCTATATTGCCACAGTGTACGCACCCATCGATTTTCTATATTATAATAATTAAATTACCAGTTGTTGTTACAGCATAAAAAAACGTGTAGTAAGAATTAGAATTTAAAACATTAAAAATATTTCTGAAAAACAATATGGAACTGTATAATATACATTATTATAATACCTATAAGTACATTGTAGATGTGCATAATATATTATGTTGACATCGGTTTATGGTGCAGTATTATATTATAATAATATGTAGTATGTACGTAGGTACCTATATATGATATTATAATATAGTGAAATCCGTAAAATCCGTTAAATCTGTAAAATTCTTCGACGTGAATATATCGCAGTCCCACATGTAATACATAATTTATAATATGGATATGTACTAGGTACATTCAGTTGTAAACGTATACATTGTGGTTATGAATTCAAACGAATTTTGGTTTTCGGGTTTTCGGGGAAAAGTCGTATATGCAACTTACCCACGATTGTATGATGTTATGTAAAATATAATTTTTGTAATGTATTTGTTTTTCGATTTGTGCCGTCTATTATTAATGTTCAAATGTTCTACTAATACATTGATATAAGTTTTTATTTCTTATAATCACATATTATTATTATATTTATACAATTTACATATTATCTTTACCATTTTTTGACTTAAAATATTTTAATCAAAATTATTTTGGTTAATATCATAATATGAAATGTATAATATATATATATACACATATATAAATAAATAAATGAACAAATAAAATTTAAATTGGTAGGTACATCAAAACTGCAGAAAATATTACGAAAAGGTTTACAGTTGTGTATTAATTAACACTTTGTATTCAATTAGCGGTATAAACAATATATGTGTTTTCAAATTTCTCTCAATTTTTGTGGTTGACGTGCAGCAGATAAATTATGAAAATGCTCAAATTATTATGAAATTTAGTTTCTTCAATGTTATGTAATATCGCAAACTAGATGAATGTAATAGTATACAATGTACAACAAAACATTTGTTAAAACAACGTGTGAACCTGATCTCACGCAGTCATGTAAATAACTATGTAGTATATATATGTATAATATCATTGTTAAAATTATAAGAAGTAAAAAAAAATTTTAAAAAAATTCTGTAGGTAAATGCATAATAGGCATATAAGTATAACACACGATTAATTTGTAGATTTTCAATAATACATTTTTGAATGTTTGTACTTATTATGCAGGTGTAACTTATAAGTATGGTATTATAATAATAACCATGCAATGTTTTCAATTTTCGAAATAATTTATACATAATATTATATTATGAAATAGTAAAATTAACGTCACGATTTTATACCATTTTTTCAGCAATCTACACTCGCGTACTCAACCACTTTAAAGACTGTTTTGAAAGGCATATTTCAAGTAAATTTAGAATAATATAATAAATCAAAGTACATACTCAGGCATCATACAAGCGCGCGCATCCACCCAGCGCAAAACGTCCAATGCCGCTACAAAGTGACAAACACAAATTTATTTTTCACATGGTCACTTTTTCGAAGGAGTTTTGCGTCGTAAAATACGCCTATTTAAATACTGTTATTATTTATGACGAAATAAATTAGAGGATTCGTGGGGCCGTAACGGTTAGCTCTTTTGTACATTATTAATATTTTTGTTGAGATGCCAAACACAGTATGTTTTTCAAATTATCAACATGATATATATCACTATATAGTAGTATATATTAACTATAATTAATTTATTTTTTTCATCAGACAACACGATTTTAAAAGCTTTACTCGTTATTCGTTTTTATATTGTAATGGTCAGCCCAAAATATAAAAAATCACGATCATTTATTGTTCACGATAATACTATATTATCATTAATTAAATACAATATATCATATAATTTTGTTTGTCTTATATATTTTATTCGTATAACTGATTAGTTAATTCATTTATCATATGGAAATATAAATTAATTACCAACTAATAACAATATTGTGATGATTTGGAAAATTTGTCGTTATGATATTATTATGTAAAATAAGTGAAATGATAACTCATACTATGATGAACATATTTTTATATATCAAACAAAGTAGGTAGGTATATTGATCCTAGAAAAAAATCTTGTTGCACCACGTGTATTTATTTCCAAATATTTTATGTACATTTTCATCAAATTTGAATGGTAAATATAAACAAATGTATTATTATAGTAAATTAGTAAGTATAGATAGCCAATAGGAAAGTTAAATTTTTTATTTGACGAACAACACCTAAAATTATTGTATTTTGTTCTATAGTTTTTACGAATATCAAGACTCCCAATTACGGACGATTTTGTGTCATATTTAGTCGTCGAGTCTGTCGTTATCTCGCATGCTTCTCAAACACGGGCAAAAACGTTATAAATTATAATATAATAATTTATTCTGTAAATACACTTGTTAATCGGAGAATTTAAAACGAACGTAAATTAGCATGTCGTCATCGCAGTGTAATAACGTAGGGTTTTTATTATTATATATTTTCTACTCACTCGACTTGTCTGCACGCGGCTGTATTATAGTGGTGGACTGCACTAATGAAACAATTTACACACTAATTGGTATTCGCGAGAAGTTATTAGACATCGACCGCACTCTGCAATAACAATATAATATATCAGACTCAATTATAATTTACTTAGGCACTATATATATGTATATATATAGTAGTTATATATAGATATTTAGATATATATGTATATATTATTTATATATACGCTCAAAACGATACACTCATACACATATAGTCACGCTAAAATATCACAGCATATTATTATATAGGTGCTATACATAGATAATAAACTCCCCCATGATGCGTCTGGAGGAGTATTTAATGAATAATGATACACATTACGATAGATTGAAAAATAAAAACAATTACACTTGACGTTGTACACTCGTATAGTATATCTATCGTCGCCACTTGTACGATACCATGCATAATATAGATATATATATAAGTATATAACATAATATATACAAATATTATTTTATCGAAGACGCTTGCTAATTATATACTTATGTATAAAGTACCTCCGTCAAAATCGTTATTAACTCATACTCGTTGAATAGATCGTTATTTTTGTATACAATTTTTAATATATCATAATAATTTACATGAACGTGAAAACGACCGTATTGTTACCAATTGAGAAAGAAATATTAAAATAATTAATAATAATAATAATAAGTATATCATAATATATTGTTTTCCGAATTTGAAATATTTCAACATTGGAAATTTCTCTAGTAGTGGAGCTTCTGGCCCCATGGAGATTAAATGCACTGTAAACGAAACATTCCTCCTTAAACTGTTTTCATTTCCCTGTAAAAATTGAGCCAGATGCCTAAAATACATACTATTTTCACTCTTCTTGAAATATTTGAATGACATTATGAAAAAAAAATTATTCTTTTAAACATATTTGGTTATAGATGATTATAAATGATTATTGATTTCACACAGAAAATACCGATACTTTTTTAATGACTTAATATCAACCAAGATTTACAAATTACTATAGTAATGGTTATAAATAATTAGTATAAATTGAGTATTATATTATCGGTTAATTTATCACTCATCGCAATTGGGTCCATATTGGCTATTATAGGTATGTATTAATTATTCGGTACATTAAACCAACATTTAAAAATGTTCTCTTAGTTCTTACTGTAAGTTTATGACTATAAACTTTTAGACATAATAAACAATTATTTTTTATATATTATATTTTTTTAAATTTCATGAAGTTTTTAACCCTGTACCTATAGATAGTAAATAATAAATACCTTTCGAGTATCTTAATTTCGTACTAAAATAGAACGCGTCTTCGACGAGGGTGTATGCGTATACAGTATTATATCAGTGACTATAATATATATATATATCCAGAAAATGGAAACAGTGTTGGACCAATAATATCATGATGTGTATAAACGCCGCCACTACTAGCTGCAGCCGCTATTTTTAATCGCAGTATCGTCATGGTGGTCTCTCAATCTATAAACATCGTGTCGTCGAGTGAACTTTTTAGAGCCGTTTAATACCGCACACACAAACCGCGTAAACAATGTATGATATTATAATGTATAAGCGATCGCTCGTTCCGAAATAGCATGGCAACTATTACATCGATGAGATAACAGTATAACACACTACAACTACATTTGTGTTTTGCACCTCCAAAATCGAATATGTGCGATCAAAAAAATACCTCGAACGCCAAAAATAGAATATTCTATTGAAACAACGATTGGACTTGAGTGTTTATGTAAGAAAATAATGGCAGTTTCGCGAAGGAAGAAAAACGACGTCCTACTCGACTCGTATATAAGCATCGACGATGGACGTATAATTTATAATATGCGGTCGAATATAAAACTAATAAAACTGTCTACAAACACGATGTAAATATTTATAACGTATACACTGTATCAATCAGTAAATGAACACATTCGCTTGAGTTTCATCGTTTGTTTTGTATATAGC
Source organism: Acyrthosiphon pisum (assembly GCF_005508785.2). Classification (NCBI taxonomy): domain Eukaryota; kingdom Metazoa; phylum Arthropoda; class Insecta; order Hemiptera; family Aphididae; genus Acyrthosiphon; species Acyrthosiphon pisum. The sequence continues at coordinate 144,471,541 of NC_042494.1, forward strand.
TTATATTAAGAGACGTTCTGTGTATCATATGTACACACTTATAATATAATATAATACATTTTTTTCACCATAGACAAAATCAAAATAACACTTTCATGTTTTATCTATATATATTTTTATATAAGTGATTTCGAGTTTAAACAATACTGCACTTAGTATTGTATGTTATAATAATAACTACCTACACTTAAAACAAATACAAAATAAATTGAAAAAAATCTAAATTTTTTCAATTAATTTTCGTTGGTAACTGGAATTTTAACGAGCGATCTACAAAGTTATACCTACAAAGTAAAAAAATTTCTCAGAAGAATATGAGGGTGTCTTGATATAACGTATAATAGTTATTGTACCGTATATACTATATAGTTATAGAAATATTATAATATATTATGTTTTGCCTAAGTATATACTGTACTATATACTTTATAATAATAATAATAAAAATTAAAAGGGATTTATAATATATTATGTACTGTAAAATGACTTAAATTTGTAGAATATGTTATGCAAGTATAGTTACGTACATATAATTAAGTTATATAGTATTTTTAAATAGTGGTGGATATAAAATATACCTAAGTAATATTTTTTTCAAAACTTCTAAAATAGTTCCGTGACAATGTGAGCATGTACCTAAAATATACCAAATATATTCGAACCCAATACAAGTTGTTATATTTATTCCTTGTAAAATATTGCAAATTTCAATTTCCTAAATCGTAGCTGAATATTATTCACGAGCAGCATAAACTGGTATACTTACTGCAGGTGACTTTATAGATTGAAGTATTTTTTTTCCGCATATAATATTATACTTACTACATTTGTGCCTGAAGATATAATATGGCCACGGAACACTAATAGTATATACATGTATAGTTGTATAATACCACCGCCAAACGGGTGCACTTATTTTTCACAGTATTATTTTTATTTTTTCTCTCCTTTTGCGGTCGTCGTAAAACCCTGAAAATGTAGGTTATCAACGCTACCAGTAATAAATAAAACCGAATGGGGCAAAAACGAAAAAAAGTGGTTTCGACATAAATGAATGGAAATTATAGGTTCCACGCAATATTATATGGCATTTTCCGAACGCGAAAGGCGTTTTAAGGAAATTACATTGAGGGTCCAACCCCGATGGGTTCAATACGTACATGTATATATTTATTTAGACGATGATCATAATAAGTCCAATAGAGTAATAAATTACAAAAAAAAAATAATAAAATAATACATTTTTTCTGTATCCATCTTGTTTCGATAAAATCGTAAAAAAAATTCAACTTGAACTAAAAAAATATATATAAAATACTATTTAAGAGCCATCTTCAGCAATGCAAGCAAGTGACAGAAAAAAAATAATAAAAAAATACACAACAATTAATTAAGATATAAGCGCGATCTTAAACCGGTTTTAATTATTTTACAAAAGGTATGTATCTATATTTAAAATAATATAATCTGCAACATAGGTAGATACCTAATAATTTATTTTATAATGTTATGTCGTTAGGTTATGTTAGTTAATATATTATAATATACACATTAAACATACTGATATGCGTGTATAATTTAATAGAAGATCATAACGAATTCATAGTGCACATTCATTATGTACCTGCCAAATAATTTATTGAAATTAGCATATTTTTTAGAAATGTTATTATTTTATTTTGTCTTGAAAGGTCGGTTCCACGTCCATAATATAACTAATAAAAATTATTTATATTCAACGAAAAAAAATTATATTATATTATATTACCATACAGAATATCAAAACCCGAAAAATATGCATTATTGACAATGTATAAACAAAAAGTATAATATACAAACTACAAAGTATAACAAAAATACACCTACACGACTATAAACACGCAATACGCATATAATATAATATAATATATTTTTGAATGAAAACTAATTCGGAAATAGGAAATCCTAAACCAACAACGATTTTAAATCATTTTATCTTATGGATAATAATAGGTATTTCGATACAATTGAATCGTCGATTATGTTTGTATGTACTATAGACTGACTTACACAACATATAACATATACCAGATACATATATACAATAATCGAAATATCTACATGTCTACATAATATATTCACGATGACCACATCCAACAACCTAACCTTACAAAATCTATGGGTATTAAATGCGTATGAAATATTTTTTTTATATATTAAATTATAATACATTTGATGCTTATTCCCACAAGTTTTGTAACAAATTTAGATGACCCTATAGTACAATAATATTATACTTATAGGTATCCCTATGGCCCTACCTATATAACTTTATATTTAACGAAAATATGTACACGCATTGCACGCAGATCCTGCCTTTAACGGTTATATGTAATTATTTCTAGGTATATTATAGGTTATTATAATTGTATATATTGATATTAATTAATATTTTGTATTACTTCTGTTGTCTCAAATGCACCATGTTCCATGTTCAAAAGGGTCATATATTAAAATACAAATAAATTATATAAACGTATTTTTTTTTTACAGATTTTTGTGCTGGTTCAAAAATGTTTTGGTTCAATAACCACGACTAGACATCATATCGAGAATTGGACAACATAATATACCTACAACAGTTATACCCTAGGTACCTATAATACGCATATCTACAACGTTTGCGGCCGCGGAATTTCGAAATCATCAACACTTCAAAGGTCCAGAAGCAGTCGTAACGATGCAGATAACGACATTATGTTACTATTATAATGGTACATTGGTACTACTTCAGGTCCTTAGCGAAAAATCGCCGTCTGTAATCTGTATCATATTACAACTGCTGCAGTTACTGTTCGTTTCACGCAATCTACGTCGTAATTCCCGTTTAGTCGAACGTCGCGCGATAATGCGATGTAAAATGCGCCAAAACAACCGCGACTAATGAAACATAACAAAAACAAAAACGTCTTTTGTCCATGATGCGAAACGACATTTTATATTATTATCGTGTAATAATAGTAGGATGGGTGAAACTGGTTCGGAGGGGTATAGTATAATATAGTAAGCATCGGTGCGGTATTAAATCCGTTTGTCGCGGTGTACGGAGTGCGCTTGCGCGTGCCGTTAGGTAATATAGCAATATTATGTACACAGGTCGCAGGTAGTACACTAGTACCTATACGCCATCATACGTAAATAAAACTATGATACATACATATATAAATGTATAACATTATTATGTATGTGCTCGTTCCGGTCACGCGAAGATCAAACCGGCGCGTATCGCGTTCGGCCCGTGACGACGTCATAATAATATCATAATGCCGTGACGTCGACGGGCGCTTTACCTCGGCTGGTACCCGAGAGCGCTTGATTATTATACTCGACGGACAAACCGACGCGGTGATTATAATACATTAATATTATTTTATAGTTTGCGATTCGCGTGCGTCGGGAAATCGCGTGCCATAATCACAATATTATGTAGGTAATCCTTATAATAATATTATGTACAGGTTATATGCACTGCCGCGCGGGAAGTAAGCGCGTGACATAGGCAGGTAAAGTGTACGTTGATATATATATTGTATAGGTATATGGTATATAGACAAATAGTAGGTATATTTTATATACGATTGTAATATTGAATCATCAATATCTGACACGTTTAAACGCGTATGTAAGATCATTGTCCGTTAACGCCCTTTGGCCTTTAGGCATAGGTATACAATTAGGTACGGACGGAGGTCATCGTTATAATATGTATATGGGACGATGAGACACGGCGTGTCCCCCGGATCCGGAAAAAACTAAATGTTCGATATATTTAGACGAAAAAAAACTCGAGGGGAGTCTCCACAATGCTTAATATCCCGCGACGCATGTTAGATTTACGAACAAACTATGTGTTCAATAAAAAATGTAATGAAAATATAATCGAATGTCGTCTGTCCGCAGCGTTCTATCTGTCATCCTGCGAAAGGCACAGCACTCGGTCTCTTCTATACACATCAAAATATCAAATACCAATATTATATTATGATAATACCGGAGCCAGCGAGCCACCCATAGTGCGAAGAAACGGTCAGCTATTATTTTATAAGCCGTATATACGCGTACATGTAATATATCCTAATTATTATTATTGTAAGAGCAGCCCCCCGTCCGTTATTTCAAGGAGGGACCGTGAAAATTATGATCAGACCAATAGCGTATATTGTATATAAAAAATAAATACTCCTATACGGAACGACCGGCGCACATGCGCTGTGTTATTATATCACAATATATTATTATTATTATTACATATTATTATAATATACGTACCTATAATATAATATCGCGTGATCACATATGGGTACACACACGCTGAGAGAACGCGATGCTGCGCCTCGGCCGTCGATTAGAGCGGAACGGGTAAGTACGTACGTATATCACCTATATTATAATAATATCTTATTAAACGTCGGATTCCGAGTGCCCGTCGGACCCGGCGTCGTCGACCGTCATCGTAATAATAATACGAGTACCATAGGTAGCATAGGCACGGTGTTATATTATACCTACCCATGTTGTTGTGTACGCGAGCTGTGTTTAATATTGTTATTATATTATTAGGTATGATGCCCCGTATTATATAGCGATGGCGCGCGTATATAAATAATATTATTATTATAATATTATGCTCGGACGTGTGTATAATAAAACTATTAAAATATGTCCAAGAGCGAGAAGAAAAAGACTATACGGTATACGTAGGTATATATATGCGCGCGTACTTGGCCCTCCTACGGCGGCGGTGTCAGCGGCGCCGGCGACCATATTGCATATGCAATAATCAAAATTGTTATAATCGTATATCATATTATTATACACGTGTAATCTGTTATTGTGTTGTTGTAATCATCATCATCGTCGTCGTTATTATCATACATTCATATACCGCTCGTTTTATTATTTTTTTTTTCTATATACAAAAAATGTACACGCGATAAAAAATCGCATTTTTATACAATATACGATATAATAATAATATATGTAGGTAATGCGCGATCCGCAGCTACCGTGGTAAAAATATATAATACTTTACATGTAATGTTATAGCTGGTACCTACCTATATAATAGGTATACCTACAACTGCCACGCGTTTTCGCTTCGAGATATATGCGCGCCGCCGACAATAAGTCGTTCGTTTATAAAATTTAATTGGTCGTAAAAATGGCACCTAGTATACCTATACCTACGTTCTTTAATTGAGTTATAAAAACAAAATTAACATCTGCAGTACACGGCGGTAAATGTGTTGAAGGTACATGATACACACATTACAATATGGATGTAGGGAAAAAATGGATTTGCACGCCATGTCCAAGTGCATACCAATTACCCATATATAAATGATAAACGCCTATATATTATAAAAATAATAAACAGTACACTATAGGTACATATATTTAAACGATTTTACATAATAAACTGCATGTATCCCATTTGTATAAATGTACCTGCCTATATAATATTCGAATATGCGTATGTATATTGTTATCTTACCTGCGAGGTTCATATACCGAATAGGAAGCGTATAAGCTTATTATGTAATTAAAAAATTTATTATCCTTTTTAATTTGCTGTGTGTGTATGTGAATATTATTATTTATTATCCCGTAGCAGGTAAATAAATTGCATACCTATAATATGGCTATAACTAGAGCCTTGATATTAAAGAGAGTGGCCAACTGGTGTGATAGCAGCCATAAATCGTTCAAACGTTTCCCGCCTTTTTTAAAATTTAAACACTTCAGCTAGGAGCATTATACACACATTTTTTTAGCACATAACCTTATTATAGTTAGTGTTGTCAAGTATTTGGGTATTTTGTTCAAATACTTTTACAAGTATTGAAATTACATATTTCAAATACTGTTTATCAAAAAGTATTCAAGTGCATTTTAAAAACTATTTTATTCTATTGAACACTTCCCAATAAAATACTTTTTTTCCAATTAAAATCAGTATCAAATAAAATCAATAAGCCAATTAAAATTACTTGGAATATATTGTTAAATTAAAGTTTATTAATAATTATTATAAAATAATGTTTTTTGATAAACATTAATTTGACATAATTGATGTAATTATATGTTTATAATTTGATAATATGTTCACCAATACAATGTGTTGTTCTTCATCCCTATTATGAATTACATAGGTTTTCATAATATTGGTTATAGGTAGGATAATAATTTTAAAATGCAAAAATTGAGTGTTAGACCATCTCCACAAACAGTATTAGGTGGTAGATACTTGAAAGTATAACAAAGTGGTAGGTAGGTACTTACTTTTCAGTTTTCGATAATATATAATAGGTATTATACTTGTCACAGAAATTATATTTCAAAAAAGTTGAGAATAATTTTAATATTAACTAAAAAAACGTAATAAATTATTTAAATTAATTAATATTGAACAATTTCAACAAATAAACTATTGCATTAAATATAAAATGTAAATATTTGGACGATTAATGGCGTCTATAATCAATGATAACAGCCAGCCAATAGAAAACGTTCACCGAGTTGGCCACTCTTTTTAATATCAAGGCTATCTAGCTATAACCATAGACCCGATAATAGATATATAGAGAGAAAAAATATATTATCCAACATGAAACAGAAGAAATAGGTAAAATGCCATGGATTAAAAAATTAATTGCCAATTTCATCCATGAAATCACTTCAATGAAAATAAATAATCCGATACTTACTGTTTTTGATAAAAAAAATCCCGATTCTATGGAGAGTAAAGTCTTCTTCTTGATAAGAGATTTAGCTAATAGATTTCGCGATGTTGGCTGTAGAGGTCGATGAGCGAGGGGGTCAGAAAGCGCATATAGTATTATAATATTAAGTTATAACTATATATTAGCTATAGGCATCCAAATTGGATAGATTTAATTTATTTTTATAAGGAACGATAATATATTCAAATTTGTAACTTTTATATTATTTAGGTCGAAACTTCTGCAGCTCGCTATTTGTTTATATTCGGTTTGTCCCTCTGCCTATTCATTTTATGACGACTTAATGTATAATAATATCAAATAATCATAAACATTTTTATTTTTATTAAGTGGACGGATAGTAAAAACATTTATAGTTAAATAATCGGCGTACAAACGTATAGGTGTTAACAGAAAAAAATAAAATACGCAATTTACGGTCTTGTAAAATTGTGTGTTTTAAAATTAAAACGACATGAAGCGTGCGAAGTCTGTGTCTTCCATAATACAGTAGGATATTATAATACATCATATATTTCAGGATTTTCACGTTTTTTTCCCTCGTTTTCAGGCATTGACTTTCGTCGAATACCTACATATCGTCACATCCATATACTGTTACATGATAAATAATAATATAGTATATGTATTTATAAAAGTGCAGTGTATATATCACTTGTAGAAGAGCAGGTGTCTTAGGTTGAGGAAAAACGACTTTGAAAAACAATTATAACGGCGCCATATATACAAACATATAAGCATACAAGCTACGTGTTATTTTTAAGTATACGACCGACGTTGAGAGAAGTACCGCTGAGACTTATATTTGGACGTCTAATTTTAGCCAAACACCAGAAAATCGTGAGCACGGGACGAGGTAAGTAATTTTCTCAGAAAATCGTCACGATAAAAAAGACAAATTATTATTGTCCCCGGCTGAGACTGTGGCAGCTGCACACGACAGGGCACTGACATCCGACAGCAATAATAATTAATACAATAATATATATTATGATGTACCTACAATAAAATCTAGCGGTGAGGAAAAATATATATACACGCGTGATGTACATTTTTCCGCGTACTTTTCACGACGGATGAAAACGATAAATTCTCAATTGCATGACGCAAATACACAATATGATAGGTAATACTATGATATATCGATATGACAAGTATTATAGGCACAGGATAAGTTATGTATACTAAGTTATATAAATCGGCCTCTTCAAGCACACTGCATGTCAATTGTCAAAAGTGTTATACAAAATATCACGGATATTAATTGTTGAATAAATAATAATTACTATACTGTATCACAGTGCTAGAAAATCTGTAATAGTATAGTTACCTAAATTTTGTTTAAAAATTTCTTTAAAATTAATTGTACTGACAAATTCCTATCTATATTATATAGTATTTATTTAATCTACACAAACATCAAACAGAATACATTTTTGGAAAGTAACAGAAGCCGCCTCCTTGTGGTGCTCTCTGGGTTATGCCAAATGGCTTTATTAAACTAATTTTGAGAAGAATGCAATTATTTTTAGGCGAAAAATGGAAACTACTTTATCATACATGATTTCAAAAAAAGGACGTGGGCTAAAAAAAGAGGACATTCAAAGGAGTTGCACCCGTTTTTAGTCGACTATTAATCTTAAAATACAACAATAATTTAAATATTTGATTTCTAGTTTCTCAAAATCAGCAAAGTTTATCAAGTCGTGTAGATATTTTAAAAGAAGAATTGCTTTTATTTTATTGATAACCATACTTAAGTGTTCAAATATTATAAATATTATTTTAAATATTATGTAATATTATTTACTAAGTGTGTAAGAGTGGATATTATAATATTACGAGGACAAACTCTGAGGATGAACCCAGAGAATGAACCCAGCAGACGCACCCAGCATGATATTATTGAAGTAGGTATATCTATTTTGGTAAACTTTTCTATTTCTTAAATGGTAAATTATGATTATAGTATACAACTAACTGAGTGTTATTATTTATATTATTAAAATAATGCGCCAGGCCAAGATTAATATTTCTAGATTTATTAATGAATCCGGACGTATATAATAGCGGTTTGACGGTATATACTTGTTCGATGAAGGTGAACGCTCGTCTAACCGGCTTGAATATTGTAGATATTATGTATTATATACTCGCGTTGCAGCTAGTGTACATAAGCAAACCTATTACCAGGTATATACTGCACGGGGTGACATTTTTTAGCTTTACATTTGGCTGTATAAACCTAATATAACATGTAGAAATGAATATTATGAATATATAATTTTTTTAATTCAAATTTCAAATAGTATTTTGAATAACATTAATAAGATAGTTTATAAATGAAATAAAAATAAACGTCGAAAATATATATAGTTAATATGAAAAATTCTCATAGTTATCGCTTCTTCGAATGTGCCAATGTAATATTATACTTTTAAAATCAAATAAACTATAGTATGCAGTTTTAAAAAAAATAATATTTATGTTCAGAAGCAAAAATATTATCATCTGAATAATAAGCGTCATGTCATCGTAAAATATTAACTTTTTAAATTAACAGCGTTTTAATGTCATCCTTATAGATGTTACATACTTATATTTATCTACTATATACTTACTACCTACTGTATAATAATATTATACATAAATTATTTATTGATTTTGGATAGTGAGTACCTAAACATTTTAAATGCATTTATACACTTATATGACTATTGATTAGTAGTTATGTAATTGGAAATGTATGATTATGTAGTATAAAATAATAATACATAGGTTTAACTATACGCATATGCCCGGGTTCTAAAATTAATCCATCTTTCTATTGTTTTCCATAATAATAGACAATTAGTTTGGCGAGATAACTTTGAAAATTTGAAAATTGTAGTAATTAATAATAATATATCAACAATTATAATTTTTAAAAATGATCCAAATATAATGAATACTAGATCCAACCTATTTTATATTTCTGTAAAACAATTTTTAAGAACTCTTATCCCTATTATAAACATTTTAATCAACTGAAAAACTACTCATTTAAATTTCGAACTAGATGCCTACATCAACATTTTCAAAAAAAGTATCCACTAATTAATTTTAATTAAAAAAGCGGCTATTATTATTTGAAAAACAGAAGCTTGTATCTCCACAGGACACTTTCTTTTAAGCAGAAGGTACAAAAAAATCTCAAAATTTTTAAGATGTGGTTTTTAAGACTTAAATATATATAAAAAAATCCAAAAATCTAAATTTGATATATGTATTATAAAAAAATTGGCAGTGTATATTATGTATTATATCGAACCTCATTAATAAAAAAATGTATCAAATACTTATTAAAAACTATATTTTATTTTTCGTATCTATACATTATTTATTTTTATTTTGTATAGATACTTTTTGATTCGTGACTAAATTACATTTTTACGGGACTTTTTATTGATAAAATAAAAATAAAATATAAACGTGTATAATAGTTTTTATTATGGTGATGGTTTTACCTACTCTCAAGTATTGTATTGAATTATAAACAAAATAAAACATAATATTATAATATTATGTCACATTACTATGATATTTTTATTTTTAAACATCAAAATTATACTGTAACTTGGAAAAACTTGACTGCATTTTTTATTCGTAGAAGATTCGTCAAGATTAGATATTATTTTACATATTCAAAGATGTTTTAAATATGAGCATATTAAACACGGAGAAAACATAATATTTCGATAAATAATATAATATTAAATACGAGTATAATTCTACAAGCGTGTGTGGGCATTATGATTCATGAGAATAATTTATTGTACGCACTACGCACGATGCACAGCCCAAGATAATAAATAAAAAATATATTTAAAGATCGAGGAGAATGATTTCATAATACAAAATCTAATAATGTCTTAAATATTGAGAATTAAAATTAATAGATATTCAATATGTCACGCGTGTATGGTTTTTAACCAAACTTGGTATATACTTGGCCACCAACATATATTATGATATAATAAGAACCAGGTAAATTTATTGATTAATCGAGATTATTATAATTATTTAGATTGAATATAAGTATATGGCAAATGCATATTTTTTGTGGAGGACGATCAATATTTGGTATCCCTAAATAATTATCGAATGACTCAATATAATCACTAAATGATTTTTCGGAAACCCGACGCGCTCCAACTCAACCGTTGTTAGCGCGAAGATTTATGGTAATCGAAGAGATCGACGAAGAGATCGACGACGCCGTACAAACGTACAATTGGTTTAGTTATTTTTATAGGTATTTCAATTTTAAACACGATTTGTTTGTTCTCATAGTAACGAATTAAATAAATGATTTACTTAGGTATTTAGATTGCGTATAATAATCAAAAACATAATATATAGAAGTATTTATTAAAGTAACAAATTGTTGATGTGAATGGTACGTTTTTGTCTCTTCAGAGCCCAGAGGTCATAATAATATAACCTTATTTACTATCCATGGTATCTACATAACAACTAAGCTGGTTTATGCAACGATGTCGTTGCACAAACATATATTATATATTAAATATAACACGTCATATTATATTCAATATTGTGTACAACGGCATGTACCGACATGTTGTACAAATGTGTTATTCTATCTCCACATCAGCTGCAGGTTTTCGTGTATACGTCATAGGTTTTTCCCGTTATCGGCGTACATTAAGTATTAAACCTACGTCATGTTATTATATATTATACAGTTTACACTTTACAATATTATAATACCTATAATCTTTGAAATATTTTCATAGCAGTAAATAAATTCCACGCTGGGTGTATAATACCGCCGACATACTTTTATGTATGGGCCTAATAATATAATATTATGTACCTACCACGTGCGCAAATGTATAATCCTGATAAAATCCCGAAAAAGATTACGGTTGTCGGAAACTGCACCATGAGAAATGCACTGCAGCAGGCGAATAACGAAAGCGAACTCCCGGGGCACAGGGCAGTTGGTTGGAGTACGCTAAGTCCCAAATGTACGCCTCGCGAATGGTCTCCAAATGTCGGTGATCACATTTCCGCAGGATTGTTTATTACTATAGGTACCTATATGTATTATATTATTCTCCGGTCTCCATTATGGGCGGAAAATGAGGATTTCGTCGTCTCGTCGTCGCTTGATTCATGTATATATAGGTAATAATAAAACATGCGTTAATGTCGTCCGTAGACCGTTGACGCAGATGTGATTTATGCACATCGAGTTTCGCGACAGTGTAGTAAAATTGTTGGCCATCGTATTAAATACAAAACAATAATTAGGTATAGCGTTCAACGTATAGGCATGTGTCGCGAATCTTGTCGATGATAATCCTCCGGTAAACCATATGCTATTATTATGTGGGCGCAATGCGCGGGCGAAGCTAGACATTTTTCCAGGGGGAGGAGGGGCAAACAAGTGTATTTTAAAGTTTTTCCCCATTTTAAAATTGTATTAAATATTAATATCTTGTTAGCTATTGATAGGGAGGGGGTAATTCCCCCTTTCGGGTTAAGCCCTTGTGTAGGCGATTTAGCCTGCAGGCCATAGACCTGCACCTAAATATTATATGATACCTATTGTCGAGCGAGATGTCTTCAATGGTGGGTATTTTTTTTTATTATTATTATTAACTAACCCTTGGAAACTTAGGCCATTGGGTGGTTTTTACTGAGGGAAGGTACTGTAGGTTTAAACACGTGCGTTTGTTAGTTTGGCAGAATTTTCTAGTGGGCATCCGTAGGTATCTGCCATGCCCGGGTGGGGGATGGCGGCCTTTATCTCCAGACACCGTGATGGTGTAACTGTCCAAAGAGAAGTGCCGCCCGTGGCCGGGTTTCGAACCTGCAACGGTGGACGTCGCAACCGACGCCTTAGTCCGCTCGGCTACTTTGTCCCCTAAAGGTGAGTATTATTATTGACAAAGTATCTAAATGTATTGACTGTTGATATCAGACAGCATAATAAATTGTGTGATGTGCAGTGGCGGATTTAAGGGTTCAAAGAAAGCCAGCAAATCAATAAGAGGGGCCTCCTACAAAATGTATCAGTAACATACTTACCCCCATTTCACAGAATGTAAATTATAATTAAAATGTAGCTTGACAAAAAACCATGCAAATATAAAAAAAAAATTAAGCCATAAAATTATAAAGGTTTAATTTGAGTCACACTTTTAAATTTCGTATTACACACTTCACTTTTTGTACTACACACAATTTTAGGAGCTGCTATATACAAAAAAGTCGATGGTAAAATTACCATTTTATATTATAATTCACAAAAACAATAATTATGTGTGTGTATGTTTCTGTGGGTGACTGACCGGTCGGCTAGGTTAGCGAGTGAATTAGTGGTGTGGAAGCAATCACTCATTGCTTCTATTTATAATTGTATACTTGATTTAATAATAACAATACTTATTTTAAATTTAAATCAATACTTTATAGTTATAGTTATAGCAATTATATAGCAATTGTAAGAAACAATGTCCTAACGCGTTAAATGTATAAACATAATAATATGAAAAACGTAGTGCAAACGCATTAAATGCACAGCCCTGTTTACCACATTTTTCAATATTTATATGCACCTACCTACGTTGCGAATTTATCGCGAAAACGGTTTCCAATAAATCATGATTTACGCTGCTGATTAAGTAATAAAAATATTGTTATTATACTTATAAAATTATTGTTTTTATTTTCATGCAATTATGAAATATATTATTTATAATTATAAATAATCTTATTTGTGATCAATGGTAGTGGGTAGAATGTAGAATACCTAACTTAGCTTTACGTAGGTATATAAGAAATTTACTTCGATCTTTTCTACTTTATTTAATTATATTCCAATTTGAAATATACTTTTTTTTTTGGTTAAAATTTAAAAAAAAATCAACTTTATAATTTAGGAGGGCCTCAGTGCACAATTTAGGAGAGGGCCCCGTTGGCATTTGCCGACTAAACGACCGTTAAATCTGCCACTGGTGGTATGTATAACACTGAATGCTAGAAATAGATCACGGTTTTTAATATATTTTTATCTATATATTGTATAGGTATGATGGATGCACACACACTATTAGATATAATATAAATACTGCTAGATAACGATACTATATAATATATATATATATATATATATATATACACATACGTTTAACTATGAAAAACTCATTTTTTAGTTTCTACTTTCGTTTAAATATATTTCACTTTTCATACAGATATATATATAATATAAAGGTTAGATCTCCATCTACGTTAGGTACTGCAAAAATCTTGTTTTTTTTTAAACCTGTAGGCATAGGCAGGCCGATATAATCAAGATCAATAATCTTAGAATGAGTGTTAAATGCTAAATCGTTTTAACGATATCAACGTACGTTATACACATTGCATAATATATTTACATAATCATAAAATTTCTTACCGTAGAAATTTATTACAATAAATATATGCACTTCCATTCGGCCTAAATCTAACGATTTCTTTATTGTAGAAATTCATTATATAATATACAAATACACCGTAGCTTGTACGCAGGTACAGAATAAGCCGCGACCACGTTAGGTTAGGTTAGGTAGTCGTCATAGTATATTGTACATTTGTACGATATACGCAGTATATACATAGTCCAGTCATTTAACGATTTTTTGAAGAATTAAATCAGAAAGTTTTAAAACTGCAAAAAGTTTGGTTAGGTTAGGTATTAGGATGAAATGGTCCATCGTCCAAATGTAAAAATTGAATGTATAATGAATTATAATAATAATATTGATTGTAAAAAAAGCAACTTATATTAAAAATGTTGTATTAATTCTGTAAATTGTTCAATGTACCTTCCTATATAATAATATTATAAAATATCTAATATTTATATTTCACTAAAATATAATATGCGGTGTACCTACATATATGATTATAATATATAAATTATTTATAATATAGCGTATATCAATAATAATATTTATCTGTAATATATTAATACTAGCTGATCCCGTGCACTTCGTTGCCCATTGAAAGTGTCAACTATAATATTATGTTTTATTTTGTATAATTAATTACTATACGTTTTCCTCCGAACAGTAACGCTGCATCCTTCGTCTGTGCAGGATTACTTCTACGTATTGTTTCTTATCGTTACGTATAAATTAACTTACATTATGTCGTTTAAATTTATCACATAAATAATTTTTAAGTCGCGTTTGAAAAATGTAACATTAAATTTATTCTCAATATCAGAAATATTGTAACTAAGCAGCCCTATAAGTTGACTCACGATCTACCTGTTCAAGCCTTCTCAGTTCGGCTTGTGGAAACGTCTTGTTTAATCTAGCAACTTTTATATTTCGTGCTTTATTAGAGCTTCTTGAAAGATTAGACTTACGATTTCGTGGCATAATTCTTAAATGCTATACTTTCAAACTACAGAAAGAAAACAAAATAGAAAATATAAAACAAAATCCGTGCTTGATTAATTGTTTTTTTTTTTCACAGCAACCAATAATTTATAATTAAACCCATGGCGACCATTTATAAACAAAAATTTGCACCGTAAATATATAATTCCCTGCTTGAGCACATACCCTGGTAGGACCTATGGGGTTGATTTGTAGCCTATGTCTTATTCTGATGTATAAGCTATATTATTGTAAAGTTTCATTAAAATCCATTCAGTAGTTTTAATGTGAAAGAGCAACAAAGTAACAGACTTTCGCATTTATAATACATATTAATAAGATATTATATAAAATATTGCGCTTTCTAGTGGACACAAATGCGGCGCGCCGCGTCTAATATTATAAGACATGGTTAAATTTTGCTCTTAACCTATTCAAGCTACAGAAAAAATAATAATATTGTGTTTGTTTAAAATTTTATCAGCTACATTTTTGTATATAAGTATTTTTGATATAAAATTAGTATTTTCAAAGATAATTTAAAAAAACTGAAAAATGGCCCTTAAAATCCAAGATGGTGGACACTTCCGGACCTCGGAGGGATGGCGACGTTTTTTTGTTTAATTAGGAGCCTATAACCAAACTTTTCAAAACTTTCCGATTTAATTCCTTAAAACACCAATTTTGGAGCTTAAATGACTGGACTACATGATATATATACATTAAATAGTTGGCCTAACCTATAATAGTAATATCCAGTATATTTGCTTTTCATATAATTCCAGATCTAAAACAGAACTGTATGTAACTCCCCACACATTACATATATCCGTCGTTGCAGCGGGCAGTTATATATATACAAGGCACTTGACGTGGGCAGACAATAATTTGGGTAGTGACTATCAAATGGCGTACCTATAGGTTCCGAGTATATACGTCTATAGGTACACAAAATATTATGATGAGCCCATTCATATGCGCGTACGATGACAGCACGACGTGCGTGCAAGAACTGTGTATACATTCATTTGTGGATAATATAATAATATAGGCAGGTATTAGGTATATAGGTATACGCGGTAACCGATCGATTTACCGCGCGTGTCGACGACGAAAACTAAAAGT
The DNA here is from genome assembly GCF_005508785.2 of Acyrthosiphon pisum. NCBI lineage: Eukaryota > Metazoa > Arthropoda > Insecta > Hemiptera > Aphididae > Acyrthosiphon > Acyrthosiphon pisum. The sequence goes on from NC_042494.1 coordinate 144,487,886, forward strand.
ATATGATATTAACTAACAACGAATAGAATCGATTGTCGGCCATCATTGGAGCGAAGGCATCACTGATGTACAATGTATATATTACAATAACGTCGTATATATACACGAGCAAGACGTATTTCTCTCATTAAACAGGCAATTTACAGGCGACGTCCGTGAAACGGAAAAAATAAACAAAATTCAATTCACACCGGCTGGCCGCGCGCGCTATATGATTGCGTGGAATTCGTGATTTCTACGGGTCTAAAAAATAAATAATAAAATGTAAATCTGTTGATTAAATCGTACCTGTAGACATTTACGAAAGCGTAATAGCTGCTGCGCGCGCATTTACGACTTCGTACCTTTATAGAGTAACCGTGTATGATAATATATCCACCGAAGACGAACCTATATATAGGACATACATAAATATGTAGTCATATATATTATATACAAACCTATAAACTCTAAATTCGATCAATTCAATCAGATATATAGAAAACCTGACACGTGATACGGGTTACTTTGTATCGCACTGAAATAAATCTAAAACGATAACCCTACATGCATTATAATTTATAATTTCCATTTCTCGATGTAGGTACCAATACATTATTAAAACGGGTTTTTGCCACGTACATTATAATAGTTTTCCGGCTATTATATAATGTTTTCTTACAGGACACACACTATTTAATATGCTCATAAATCTAAATAATAGTCGATTGACGACTATATTCGATTGATTGTTATCAATCGCGTTCCTATCCCGTAACTGTACTCTGTAGTATAAGACAATAGTCAATATTATAAATAATAACTATCGTGAAATTCTGAGTTCGTATCCTAGGAGTATATACTTATAATACGAGTGTCGCGCGGGACCACTTCTTATTATTACTTATTTTTATAAAGCATAAAATTAAATAGATTAAATTAATAATTTCAATATTGTATCTACATAAAATTAGAGTTTGTAAATATTTTATATTTTCGATAAAAATAAATAACAATAGTGCAGAAAAAATAATAATTAAAAATCATATTATTCCAACAGTGGCGTCGCACTACTTTTTATAATGCAAAAACTAAATTTACGTAGTTAAACGTAAGTACCTTATAATGCAGAATAAAGAATAAAGATATAATGCAGACGTGTAGCTATAATATTTCTGACACAGTAATAGGTACAGTAACTGTTATAGGTTTTGGTGGATACCTACCTGTAAATAAATTAAAACTCGTACACTATAAGTTATAATATATATATATATATATTTTTAATTCGATTTTATTACGCGTCGCACGCTTATTTACAAAGCGCGATACACACTATAAAATAGTTAGCCATAAAAAAATGTACATTTTACTAAACGTGTGCAATATAAAAACTATTATAGATATGTGTATTATATCATAATAATATAATGAAATACAGATATAGTTGTTTCACGTATTATAGGTGTACATATCGTCCAGATGCAATTAGTGTGGCGTTATAATACCTATAGGTATGCAATAAAATTAATTATTTATGCATTTTGTTCGTTTCGCGTTAATTTGCCAATATACAAAAAAGTAGTACCCATAAAAAAAACTATTTGCTATATTATGTTAGGTTTAAACGTAAAGCGCGGAAACAATTAAATATCTAATTTTATAATTTTATTATTATTGTTTTTTTTTTTTTTTCATGAATGCGGTCACGCCTTATCATGGTAAATTGAAACATGATTTAATTGATGTATAATATATAATTATAGAATAATTTCAAGTATTTCAGTTACGTGAGAAAATACCTCTTGCCCTACGAAATCTACCAATTGAAAACTTACAACTCAGACCACAAGTCAAGTTATTATAATAGTTTATTTTATTTTTAAAATTAAAGTTTGTATTATTTTATTTATTTTAACACTACCTATAAAAACTATATATTAGGTACATAATATCATTATAATATGTTTGACAATGATAATAAATGAAAATGATAGAATTACAATATAATAATGGTCTATATAGTACCTATATAGGTTTAGACAATATTATAATATGGTAATATAGATCGTGCGTATAGTATATTTTAGGAAAGAATCAAAAAAATTTAAATTAAAACGTCGACCAATTTTCGAGAAAACCCTTGTCCCCAGAACATAATAATATATTCCATCGATAAGTTATAACAATAAATACAATATATAGAATCTTCTTCTGCTTGTGTTTCGTTAAACCAAACAAAATACCTACGCATACCTAATAGTAAAGATGTATCCAATTATAAACAGATACAAAAATCACATTAAAAATATAATAGGGATAGGGGTAGCTGGATAAGACAGGTATAGTTGTCAATTAAATCTTAGATGATATGAAAATGTAATTTAAATAAATATAAATCCTATATGCCTATTTTTTTTTAAGAATATCACCCTCTACGAACCCCCAGGAACGAATATTTATAAATAACATGAATATATTATATAAAAATGCAGCGGGAGGCTTTAATTCATTATAACTTTTATTATAACATAATTCTGACACATGGCCCGAAAAAGGTCCCCCCTGACCTATATTATAGATATTTACACAATATATCGGACAATATGACTATGGGAGATATTATGATATTATATAAAATACATAAATATATAATATAGTAAATATACATATTATACATTTGGGTGTTTGTTGCGTGTGGTACGTGATAAGCGTATAAAACTTTCACGCCTCGCGCGGAAGTCGACACGGTGTACTTGAGTTTGAACGTCGGTCAAGTAATAAAAAAATACAGTAGGTATATATACACAAATAAGTACAATAAAGAGAAAAACATGTGAAATGTCGCGTGTGTCCGTGCAAAATACGCCCGGCGTTGGAGTTCGTGTCAAAACGCGAGTAAATCATTTCGGCGTATATTAAATATATTTTTTTATATTATATTATGTGAACCATATTATGTGAATAAAGGTATTCACTAAATTGTCCAACCGCACTCGCCTTTTCGTGCAGATACACATGCATAGATTAGGCTATAAGTATAGTTACCCATACAATAATAGTTATCAGGTATATGTAATTAAAATGTATACATTATTTGATACTGTACAGTATATCGTAAACACCGTTGGCTGTAAAATTCTCCCCCTTCATTCCCCTGAGCTAAAATTATAAACGGAACAAACTTCATAACAAAATACAAAATTAATCATTAAACGTTGTATAAAATTCGTATATAATATTATCAGTGGCGTACACAGACATTTTCAATGGTGGAGGAGTTGTATGTATAAAAATGATTTCAAAATATTTTTAAAATTTTATTAATTTGTATACATCCAACATCCATAATACATTTAGTGAAAATAAACCAAGGGAAGTTGTTGAACACCAAATGTAAATGCCCCTCCATCATGTGTATATGCTGATGAATATTATATACATAGTAATATAGTTTCGATAATTATTAGGTATTTATACGCACCGCTTCATGACTTAAATATAACAGCTAGGATGTATCTGCAGACGATTTTATGGTATACCTTGTATGCATACCAATGTTATAATATTATGTAGTATGTACCTTGATATTGTTAAATCGAAAGAATACCTGCACGTACAGTTTCGTTACCGAATATATTGTGCAAGTCTAGACATGGACGATTGAATATACGCTATACTGGACCAAAACGCTCCGATCATTATCGACGAGCACGGCAATTTACTTAAAAATGTATATTGGTGCGATTATTTATCGTCTACGTTTACCTATAGGTACTCTTAAAATATAGTTAATCAGGAATCACGTCGAATGAAATAATTCGGTCTATCCGTTAACTTAGTCGCGGAGTTGAATGAAGTAATATTCGTCGTGTCTAAGTATAAAGGCCGTTCTTACAATGTCCGGTTAAAGTTAACCGACACTTAACCGGCCGAATTCTGCCGGTAAAAAATCTGTTATCAGTCGGTCAGCGTTAACCGACACTTTACCGGACATTGTAAGAACGGCCCTAAATATACAAGTATAACTGTACATTATTACCTATTTATAGTCAATGCTGAGTAAGCTTTTTCAACAAAATACATAAAAGTGAGAGAAATAAAAGGAACTCTTGCGATAACAGCTTAAATTATTATGAGTTCAGACCTAGGTATTGCAAAAATACAATGCCCCACAAAAAATTCGAACGAATTCAATATAACTATATAGTTACATATATGCTAAAAAATCAGTAATTTTGTGATTATGTGTATTATGTTTTAAGTACATTAAATAATAACATATAAATACTATTACGATATATTATTTTGAAGCGGGAGTGTTTTATCATTAGACTACGACTCTTGATGGTGAGGAGAAAAAACTCAGGGGGGGTGGGAAATGTTCAGACATCGACTCCGGTCGTCAGTAGTTCGGGCGCACGAAGCAGTGTCTCCCAAAAAAAAGAAAAGGCCATCCCTTCGATGCGGTGCGCTGTGCGGGTCCGACGGTTTGAAATTCACAGTGGCAGACGAGTATAGGCCTCCCCGAGATGGCGCCAGCCGACGGCCACCTACTATCTAGTGGACTGGTTCGCAGTCGTCGCTGCTCTTAACAGAGAAATTACGTTTCATCCGTTCTGAACGTATCTCGTACACGATAATAATGATAATAATAATAACATTGACCGTAAACAATCGTTTGACTAGTTTTTACAATAATTCCTACACACTTATCGTTTTCGTTATTGGTGCTTTGGAAATTTTTAGTTTCCAATCAACAACTGTTTTTCTGTTTAACATGATTTCAAAAAATTAAAACAATATTTGAGATTTACAATTATTTATAATTATGATTTTTTGGTTTATCTTTGGTCAAATCCAAATGTATTAGAGACATTTTAAATTTTAAGTTCCAATTCGAGATAGACAAGCCCCCATTCAAATTCCCAATTTACATAAACTAAATAGATATTTAAATAGTTATATAAAGTGAAGCACTTACATTTGGAAATTTAGAAAGTATAGGTAGGGGTATTCAGTAGGTAGTTATGCAAATAGAGGTTGTTTTTAAAATAAAATACAATTCTACATTAATTTTTTTATCCATCTATAGTTCATTCCCAGAACACCACCACACAAGGATAAATCCGGATGCGATTTATAATTACGCCATTGTCAGATATATAGATTCTTTCTGTATACAATATAAATCAAACAGTGATTTGCAGGAGACGATTCGAATTACTCAAATGCCTAGCGCCTACACACATCATAGATCTGTAAACTAAGTCTTACTAAGTATAAGATTAGTTTATTATTATGTCTATGCTACACACTCGTCGTGCGTTACATATCGCATAAAAAGGTATGTCCTGTACCTAACACGACAGAATACGGAGCATAAATGAACCCCTAATATATTATTATAATAACTATATTAATTTGTTCTAATAAATAAATAAGTAAATAAAACGGGTCCAAGTAACAGTACACAATATAGTTATCATAAACTATACTATGACTATATAATAGGTATAATTAGGTATACTACCTACAACATACATAATATCATTTAACTAAGATTATAAACAGACAACAGTAAACTAAAGATCCCTATACCGTTCGCGGTATAACGGGTGTAATATGGTTTTCGTAGGCATATTATAATATACCTATATACCTAATACGATTATATTAATATTATTATCATTTATCATAGCGTACGCGTTGCGATATCGGCGCAGGTATACCTATGTAGGGGGAAAGTCTTCTGCGACAGGCGCCGCCGCCGCGTCGATACAGGCCGCGCCCATTTTTCTATGGCTGACTGGTATGTTGTAGTGACGACGAAATTTCGAACGCGCGCGCAGCCGATCGGCCGCCGCTATTATAGTGGACCAAGCTGCCACCGCCGCCAAACAGTTTTGTCAACTCACGCGTCCCCCCCCCGCCCCCCTTCAACTGATGGAAAAAAAAAGAGGACGCGACTCTCTCACGTTTCATGTTATTATATTACCGAAAACTCTACTTGGAAAACTATAGCATATAGAATCATAATAATATTATACTAAACGTATATATGCGATCGCATCATTCGCATTAATTTCCGTTAAGTATAATAATTATTGTACTCTATTATATTATGTTACCGGAAAATATAATAATTTAGGAATATTGTCGTGTTGTTGGCAATGACTGTGGAAAGGATAGGCAATAGAAATGTTGGATTAATTCGTAGTCTTAACAACATTTCCGTATTATACAAACATCTTTATCGGTTTATTATGCGACAATAATGAATAATGATATAATAATAATAATAATAAAGTCAACCGGGTTTGACCAATATTATGTTACCTATTGTTTTTATAATATATAGTCATTGATATAAATTCCTTACTAAATAATACATTGTATATCGTTATACAGACTAGTCATCGCCAATCTTGATTAAATGTTATAGATATATTTTCCAATTTCCGGTAACATATATTATAGGTACAATATATTTTACATATTTCAGATGGAAGACGTATAATATAATATGGTATATATATATTATATATCGCAGTAACATGGCACAACTATAGGATTTATACAATGCTCGTGAGTCGTGGCAAAATAAGCTATCTACCGGTGAAACTTAATTCTAACAATACATTTTTGTTTTTAAACCGTTGTAAAATTTAAAAACTACCGGTAATAAGATATAAATTATTTGACAACTGTAAGTATACGATATACCAACAGTTTTTGCATTTTTAAATGAAATTTATCTTTAAACTAATATAATAATAACAAAATAAATACAACGGCCTCCATACCTATTCTAATAATATTACACTGTCAATTTAATCACCTCGGCTTGTAGAAATTTTGATAATATAGGATTTTTTGAGGGGGGGGGGGGGGTAGTACGAAAAAGATAAAATTTTAATTAGTGGATTGTAATATGGTGATTTTAAACTGTTTGAAGTGACTGGTGAGGTGACTTTTTGCATGCTGATTTAGAATTTGAATTTTGAGGTGTTTACGTATTATAATAGGTATTTTAAAAATACCTATAGGCGTACTTATATATAAATAGATTAAAATATATTTCTGCCGTTTATCTATATATTTATATGTGTGTAGTACCTAACTATATACCTCTTCTGAATTTGTATATGTGTAAGCCACTATACCTATATAGCTCAGAATAGGTATATACCTAGGTATATATTATAGCAGAAATGTAGTACACTTTAAAATACATGCTCAACTCATAATACAAAAAATATGTGCTGCATCATGCGAATACAACTTTTTGGTAATATATAAATTATATAAACATTACACGTTTTTTTATGATTTGGATCCTGTAGCTATAAAAAGTGGTGGACATATTATATTATAATAATATGTAGCTGTGAAATTTATCATCATCGGATTTAGGCGTCACAATGTCGATAAAAATTATTCAATGTATTATAGGTATATATAGGTATTTGTAACGTATAATATTAATAAAAGTATACATAGTTACAGACCGTATTATATTAGAGTATGTGTAGTAGGTACCTACAATTATGCTCGTTGTATATACAACATACAATATTTATTATGCAATAAAAGCTGCTGCAGGACGCTGCAATATGAGTGGTAACATGGACAGGTTATAATATAATTTTATATCAGTCTCTATATAGTACTATAACCTATGAATCTTCATATATTCTGGATGACTGGATACCTATATACTTATTACTGTTATATTATAATATATCATAATTTATAACGATTTACACATAGATAGGTATCTATATAGATTTACCAACAGGTATACATATAGACTCTCTATCTATATATTTATGTACACTACAGCGAAGCTTACAAACTTCCATATTTAAAGAAATATTTTTGAGAACTTTATAACAAAGTTAGGACCAAATTATATATGAGCAATGTATTTATAATTCTAATAGATGAACTTCTTTATAGATATACCAATAGTAAGAATTTTTTTTGTTGTCCTTCGAGATATATCGTAATATGGAAGTTTCACTAATATTGTGTATGCAATATATATGTATGCGCAATGCGGTTTAGTGGTGGTGTGTGGTATAATACACCTATACAATATAATAATATACCTTTAGCCTAACCCGCGTCAAAATTCGCCCCTCTCATCATCCCAATGGGACCAATGGCCGCTATAAACCGGATTGTTAACATTCTTCGGGTCACGTGTATGCATATATAACGAGCTGCAAGATGTTCACCTCATATATAAGGTATATATAAGTGCATTCTCATTGTACATACACGAATATTATATTATAATTTAATAAATGTATTATATGGGTATCATCCTATATTATAATATGTGTGTATATACTATATATATATGCATCAGGCGCGAACAAATAATTATTTTTTATTGTACCTTAAACGTGCAGTATAATATGCATGTACCTAGGATCCGTTGTTGTATTTCTTTCCATTTTATATATCACCCCGGCCACTGTTTTATATTTTATATATGTATTGTGTATTTGTGTATGTAGCATGCATACCTATACTTGCACAGCAGCACTGCAATACAGCCACAATACACTTTGTGACCTGCAGCGTATGCAATACAGAATGATTCAAGAAAACGATATTATAAAAAATATGAGTAGATGAACGTGAACACCTAAATAGTACATAATATAATATATATACAATAGCCATATAGAAAGCCTATCACAAAAAAAGTTTACGTCGAGTTAAATGAAAAAACCACATAGGTACCTAGTTATGAACACTGTAGGTACACCTATATAATATTATGTAGTTACTCAAGTCACACTGACATATTATTGTATGTTACGTAATATTTTCAGTGTACTGCAATAAAATATAAAGGTATATGGATATAAATAAATGATTATACTTATTTACAAAATTATGACGTAATTATATCTTGAAAATTATTAAAAAAAAATAATAGTGAATCAATTATTTCGATCAAACACATATTTCTACATAATAACATGGTGAGTCTACTTTTACTTTGCATTTTGAAAAGTATTCTTTCATTTAAAAATATATATAATAAATTATTGAAATTAAAACTGTAAAGATAGACACTTCGACTTTAAATTGTAAAATATATAAATATGTATCAACGAAATGTATATAAGGTGGTTTATAACATAAAAGTTATTAGGTAACTATATGATACATTTTGACAAAAATGTATTGAGCCATTGTATTAAATTAATATTGATAGATTTATAGGTAGTATTTAACTCTATGTATATAATGCTATGCGCGATAAATCATCTTTATTATAATGATATACATGTTTTCGTGGTATATATACTATGCATTATTATATAATGGTTTCGAATAGGAACGAATATGTATTTTCTATATTTTCTATATCATAATATAATAATACTATTCCCTAAGACCAATTATTTTATAACACAGTACCAAAGCTTATGGTTTTTTGGAAAATGTCACACAGTACGTATAGGTACAATATTACAATATAATTATTATGATATGACCGTGGTGAGATGAAGCGCATCATGTTGCTTGATAGAAATAATATAGACATGCGTACAACAGTCAACAACTATTCCATAAAACAGATTATAAAATATATTATTACATGAAACTAAAATCGTACCAATGTCTCTGATTATAGACATTTAATGAGGACTCATTGCAGCGGGTGTACGAACTGGCTTATCATATTATTATAATTAAACACGTGCTGCATTATAAAATAGTATTCTAAATTTTGAACTACAGATAATACGTGATAGATCAACGGTATACGGTCGCGGTCGGTCCTACAGGGAGAAGGACACAGTATTAGACGCATTTGATAAAATTTTATTAAACTGATAATATATAATAATATAATATTTCAATATGATATTATGGTACCTACATTATAATAGTATTATATAATAATATTATGATGTAAATTAAAATTGATAACGATTATTTTGACTTTTTCATGACACGCGTTATCGCGGACTATTATTGACTTGTAAATTATCTCCTTCGTAGTATCTCCGCTACAGTCTATCAAATCTGCCTTTTTTATTTTTATTTTTATTTATTTTAACCAATAATCCATCAATTTATTGTTCTTATTCTTCTTCTTTTTTTGTAACAGATTGAATAAAAAACATACGAACCAAAAAAATATCTCCAGCTCTGCACATTATAAGTATAATACAGAATATAATAACTAATCCTAGGGACTTAAATTAATTATATTAGGTATTTATTATGCGTACATGTTTTGAACACCACCGCTTGCGGATTATCATAATCGGTAATAACTATATTCTACAGCGATGATTTAAAACTTAAATGTATTTTAGGTACCTACCTATACGTCGGTGTAGAAAATAAATAAGAATAAAGTTTCAAGGAAAAGGGAACGATTCTAATTTCTAGTAATATATTATTTATATAATGTCAATACAAAGTGATTTTAATATATGTATTATATTATTCATACAATTAGTATAATATATAGTAAACTATGTTAAGATATAAGTTAAGAAACTTATAACCCCTGTACAATTTTTTTCGACGCGTTAAAAAGTTTGTAATAAAACTAATTCAGTTATAATTTTAAGTGAACACGTATTATTAACAATTCATATATTATAATATTGTTATAGATTCATGTATTTGGTATGAATCAACAAAATTAATAGTATATCACTTTATGCATAAACATGAAATAATAAAATAATAAAGACGAGTTTACTCTATTAGTTTGAATCGATGGATTATTAATTTTAAGTACTTAAGTAGGTAATCCATTAATTTTGATCGTAATCCAGATTTTGAGACCGGGACTGTTCAGATATGGTGGTATATTTTCTATTCTAGTCCTAAATGCAATTTTTAATATACACAAGTTACGATTTAAGACAATTATTAAAATTATGTTGAAATGTATAGGTTAGGTTAGGTTACGTTTTGACAAAATATCAATGGGTATTTAATGACATGTAGAAATTACAAACCTACAAAAAACTCACAACAAGTAAATATTTATCAAAAATGACTTTGCGTAAGGTTTATACTACATCATAATTCTGAACATACCTATATATATTATATTATATCGTTCCTAAATCATAATGTTTATTGTATACCACTGTATCAACATTTAACAGTACATATTGTTCATATATGACATTCATAAAATAATCATAACATAAAATCAATGATTGCTTATTTTTAATTTAAAAAAAACTATTTTTTAATGCTATTTATAAACATGAATTTATATTTACTAGGAAAAAAGATACAAAAATATAGTTGGACTAGAAAATTTTAGAGTTCTGTGTTTTGTGAATTCAACACACTATTTAGTTTATTATATATTTTGATTTATTAATAGACTAAAATCCCATTAAATCATTAAAAAAAATACAAATCCGACGTGTAATATGCTGAATATTTTATTCACATGACATGTGTTTATAAGTTCAAGCTTCATTCAAGAATTTATACTAGTAGAACTTCGTAACAATTTTTAGTTTCTACGTAATAAGCTCGTAAAAAATTAGTTAATAATAAACGCATTAAGCTACATTTTTTAACATACCTATATAATATTATTATGGTAAATAAAAGCTTTCACGATTGATTTTATTTTTAGACACATTTCATTACAATACATATTATTGTATATACAATCAATGCGGTGTAATGTGAACTTTTTAAGTCCCACACAGTGGAAGAATATTGAAATGCCCATCTTGTCTGTAGTTGGGTGTGATAGGAATACAAGATATTTTTTGAAAAAAAACAATTAAGTAAGTATTATTCTCTCACAATTAACCTAAATCATCGGGTATTAAGTTAAGTATAAACTGAAACAAAAATATTTACTTTAAAACGCATACCGCAAGTTAGAAATATGTGATATAATATACTATATATGCACTATGACATGCGCGAGATTTACTTTGAACAATTTCCATATGATTGTTATTTATAGTTCATTGTATTTTTTCGCATCACGTAATAGTGCGGCAGGACAATGGGCGCAAACGGACAGCAACGCAATTGCAATTTTTCCACTGATTTAAACGTGAAAAATTAAAACTATTCTCGACGAAACTCCTATCCTGAACATGTGAGGTATTTATAAATGTATATAATAATATGCAAGCATACTACATGAAATATAATATAAACAATTTCAAACAATATTCAATATGTCACCGCAGTGTGCACATTCACGTAAAACCCATTAAAACGATGAATAATATACATAATGTAACGCGTTAAATATCCATGTCGGCGTCTTAGTTAATTGAAATAATGGTGAAAAATCATTTTAGTAGTATTTTCTTGTAGTCATTGTCGTCGTCTAAAAAACCACGCGCGTCAGCGCATATACATAATAATATATAGGTAATACGTATACTACATATGACTAACCATGGTATATTCCTACAACCTACTACCTACATATTATATAGAAGTTAGACGTTAGTATATACCCTCCTCTTATGTAGGTTATATATGAATATATTTACTAATCGTCTAAATCACAAATAGTATGATTTTTATGTCTGATGGTTAATGCATCCTTAACCATGGTTGATAAGGACGGAGAAGTTAATTTTTAACATATTAATAAATATTAATTTTATTTTGGAAAAAATTATATTTTAAAATGGGATTACGATTAGAATGTTTGAATCCGAAAGAATATAATATAATATAATATATTGTATTCCAACTGGCCATAGGTATTTGCACGTTTTGCACTTTCTACTGCAGCCCTGCAGTTTTTATTGTTTGTATGGCTTGTATAACAAATTTACAGGCAACAATATATTGAAATATAATAATTTATGCATTTGTAAATTACTATAATATATTGGCTATAATTATATATTAAATGGTTTAAAATTACGATTTCTAATTATACATAGCCACATAGGCATATACTTTATGATAATAATATGGTATTTTAGATATATGCACGTATCGGTTTTTAATATAGGTATGGACGTATGGTATATGTTTTGACGTAAATGTATCAACGAAAAAAGGGTACCCTTTATAATTAAATTACCCATATTACTCAGTATACCCTAGGTATAAACATATTTTTGAAATCTATTTTCGCGGGGGCATGGAACTATGAACTATTGGATCATCAATCTCCCGCAGACAGAATTCTAAAATATGTATAGGGTAGTAGGGTACCGAGTAATGTAGCTAATTAGGTTATATAGTGTACCCAGTTTTCGTGGACATACTGTGTATATGTACCAGATGTAAATACTCGTGTATTATGTATATACTGCAAGTCTGGGCGTCGACGGTGGCGGAAGGCCCTTGGTCAGTCCAAATATTATTACAATATATTATACGACTTTATAGCTCTCGTGCAGTGTATCTATACACGAAATGTTTATACACTAAACACTCACAGCCGACAAACAACAGACCGCTTAGTACGATACATAATACTACATAATATTATACATGTCTGCCGATGTGTGATGCCATAGAGCAGACAGATCGAATTAATATTGCAATTATTATTGATTGCATATTACCTATTCATAGACGGCGAGCAAAAACTTAAACGCATCAGCCTTAAGAGGACGTCTTACATACGTACGTTATAGCAAATTTTTGTTCGCTAGTTTCAATAGGGTGCTGTCATTTTTGATTTTAGAGTGAATTGACCTATTATCAAACTTTTAGGT